>NW_015373910.1:4514837-4789705 GCF_001272555.1 Dufourea novaeangliae | reverse complement strand
AGGCATAACTAATTTTATTAATTCAGGGGTTCTGCACTATTGGGTCCATGCATTAAGTCCTGAGGGACAATTTGACACTAATGACGTTCATTTTAAGTGCTTAATTACTGAGATATTTGCATTTTTCCATCACTAGAAATTTTCACTCACCTGTCGATATAATTTGGAGCGGCAATCCGGTTGCCAAAAAGTTTCTATCGCATTTAAACCGCTATACGTGCATGATTCTTTTTCGTTTTGCATTAGATACAACGATGAAAGAACGTAGATTTCTATTCTCTAACGGTTGGACACTAGTAGTTACAAGAACAATGTTAAAATCGCATTTGTTTGCAACGGTTGACACTGTATCTCGTCATGTGTACCTCGGTTAGTTCACTTTGGACAGTTCTTACACCGTTATACGGACTGCTTTCGTCTAAGTAAAGCACTCGATTTGTAGCTGAAAGAACGTAGATTAATCCTATGTCATTGTAAATAACAATAAACGTGCAGAATACTGTTAAAATCACATTTGTTTGCAACGGTTGACACTGTATCTCGACATGCGTACCTTGTTTATTTCACTTTGAATAGCTCTTCCAACGTTATGCTGACAGCTCGCGTGTTGATCAAGCATTCAGTTTGAAGCTGAAAGAACGTAGATTAATCCCCTGTCATTGAAAATAACAACAAACGACCAGAACACTGTTAAAATCGGATTTAATCGCGGAGTACCACTATTTTCTTGACCGGTGGCGCCACCCGTGGCGATTCCGTGAAACTGCTAGCCACACAATTGACCAGCAGTTTCAGCGATTCGCCACGGATGGCGCCACCGATCAAAAAAATAGTGGTACTCCGCGATTAAATGCGATTTCAACAGTGTTCTGGTCGTTTGTTGTTATTTTCAATGACAGGGGATTAATCTACGTTCTTTCAGCTACAAATCAAGTGCTTTTTCAAGGCGGAAGTTGTCAGCATAACGTTGGAAGAGTTGTCCAAAGTGAAGTAAACGAGGTACGCAAGACGAGATACAGTGGGAACCGTTGCAAACAAAGGTGATTTTAGCAATGTTCTTGTAATTACTGGTCCCCGGCTGCTAGAGAGTATTAATCTACGTTCTTTAAACGTTGTATCTAATGCACTACGAAGAAGAATCATGCCCGTTTAGCGGTGTAAATGCGATAGAAACATGTTGGAAACCGGGTTACCGCTCCATAAGGGTCAACGTTTATACAGCCATAAATATGTGGCGCCATTTATGGGGGTTCTGTGACCCCAGATTCTCAGTCCTGGCGTCTCCTCCAGGGGTTCTATGACCCCACTTCTTCACACACTCGTGGTCTTTTACCACATCGAACGCACAGTTTCATCTATATAGAAGCATGTGACAATATTTTATATGCCTGAATAATATCTAAGCCTATTATACGTAATATACCTATTATACGTAGCAACTACGCACCACCTGGTGTTGTTCTTAGGTCGAAATGAACTGTTGTTGCCGGCTAGACATTCCTTGAAGGGCCAAAATACCTGGTACGGCCATGATACAAGGTCACTAAAGAACAAAAAGAATCTTACATACCTTATTTTAAGTTCAAAATTTGTATTCCACCAGCGATCCAAATAGACAGACGAAGGATAAAATGATAGAAGAGTGGCAATAACATTCGTGCCAACGGTGAATTTATCCTGTAAAGTTTCGGCAAAGGAACGTTTCGAACGGCGGGATCGTTCAAGCGGGACCCAGGGATAGGTACAACAATATAATTCAATGAAAACAATAACAAATACATATATTTCTCGAAATGTGATACACTTTGACGTTAGTGGTCATATTTTTCTTTTTTCATCATAATTCTCGCGTGTTCTCTGTTTTTTTTTTTGTTCTTTATTTCTCGTTTTCAAATGGATCGGATGGCGTGTTTATTTACGGACGCGGCGACGTCGTCTAAAAACTCTTTTTTTTTTGTTCCTTCTTTCTCCCTCGCGTGTTTTTATTCGCTTAATTTACCTTTACATTTTTTTATCGTTTTCTCTTTTTTGCCGTTTATTCATCTAAAGTTTTCTCCCCTCGCGGACATTGTTTCTTTACGTGTCGTCGATTAATTCTAATTGGAGCAAAGCTGTCGGTTACGTTCTACCGTGTGTCTCTAAAAAAAAATCTCTACGATTCCCATTACGGTGTTCATTCTGTTTTTTATGATTTTGTTATTTTTCTACTTCTTTCTCTCTTCCATGATTCCTCTCTAACCCCGAACCGTGCGTGCCCGTACTGTTATTACTTTTGTTCGTTTTCTCGGATCTACGAATTCTCCGTTCGCAACGTTTTCATTCACTTTTCTCTTCCCGTTTCACCGTCGACCATGCTCTATCCGCGTTTTTCGTCGGGTGTGTCCCAATACATTCCGTTCCCCCGTTCGAATCCTTGACAAGAAACTCCCTGGTTCACAGGCAGATCTTACCTGGATCGGCCCACTTAGAAAGCTAAGACGTAGTTCTAATTAATAGCAACTTGTACTAGAAGGTACTTATACAAATATCGCTCTTCGTGAAACGCGAACGAGCGTCGCTCGTTTTCGTTTCTTTTGTTTACTTTTTTCGTTTCCCTATTTCTCTCTGTCCCTAACCTCGTCTGTTTCGTTCGCTTTCCTCGCTTTCCCCGTACGTTTGGGCACGTGTCGATTGTATCGCCTGCGATCGATATACAGAGTGTAACAAAAATGTTGGAGGACCCGGAAATGGAAGACTCGTGAGGTGATTTCAACCAAGTTTTTCCTTAGCGAAAATGTCATCCGAGGCTTTGTTAACGAGATATTAACGAAAAACCCCGACCAATCAGAGCGCGAGTCTGCCGGCCGAGTTCCCGCGGTAACGTTGGCTACGCGCTGCAATTGGTTACCGCGGGAGCTCGGCTGGCAGACTCGCGCTCTGATCGGTCGGGGTTTTTCGTTAATATCTTGTTAACAAAGCCTCGGATACCATTTTTGCTAAGGAAAAACTCGTTTCAAATCACCTCACGAGTCTCCCATTTCCGAGTTCTCCAATATTTTTATTACACCCTGTATATGTCGATATATATATATTATTCCATATTGGTTATTTCCATTTTCTTCACCACCTCAGTGTTCTATGACATTTCTACGCGGACACAAAGAACTGCTTGTAGTGATGGGCGATATTTGTCGATAACTGTTATATATCGATATTTGCCTATCGATATATCCCTACTTTCTATCGATATTTTAGAAACTAATAATTACGGGTATCGATAATTTTTGTCAGAATATCAATAATTTTAGTCTTTAGAAGATTGAAATTATAAGTTTTTTATGTATATTTTCTAATAATGAATAAAAATTATTTCAAAAGTAAATTACTTGTTTTCATTTCAATACTTTGAATCTTAATTTAAATAAAATAGTTTCTTAATACTGTGCAGAAACTTTTGCTTTAAAAAATTCTTTTTGATCCAAAATCATATGCAAGGTATTTTTTAATTGGTAAATTGATAGAACTTTCGTATCGATACTTTTTGAACAATATTCATCATGTATCTATATGTAACGAAGAAATATATATCGATAAGCATCTAACTACTTGTCGGTTGTTTCGCGTGTTGCTGTCGCCCACTCCCCTCCCCCCTTTCATCACGTGACATTCGAGTTCGAACGATGGCCGCGAATCGGCGATGTCGCGACATGCTTGTTGCACTGTGGTGTTTCGTTTTCTCTTAATGGGACGTTTCTATTTGTAAGAGTTGAAAAAACTGAATTCTTTCGCAACGGTAGTTTTTTTTATGAAGTTCAGTTGCAAATCACCATGTCTCTATGGAATAATTTTTATCGATCGTAGATGATATTTCTGTTACCAGGAAACGGGTGCTCTGGCGTGGCAGCCATATCGAGAAGCAGTAATCCCGAAAATAATTCAAGTGTCAACATATCTAACATAACTAGAAAAATAAAAATTTATTTCTCTTACAATTCATAACTTCCGTGGTCGTGTCTTATTTTTTCCTCGTAACCTTAGTCAACAAACGGATCTCTCTTCTGTCTTGATATGATTACACGTTGCTTCCCATCGATTGCGTTCTCGACATACAAATAACAAGTGTGTTTAAAAATAATATGAATCGGTATGACTTAATTTCGAATAGTTGAATATTTTAAAAGTATGCCAAACAATAATTTTTTATGTGAAATATTATCGGAACGCCTGAGTGTTTTCAAAGGATCTGACCGAGTAAAATTCAATTTTTTCAACCCTTTACATTCGGGAAACTCTCTCTCGGATTACGACGTTACATCACTCTCGTTTTGTGTTTTTCTTTTCTTCGTCGATTCTTATTTCCGCCTTTCGCAATACTGAGTAGACTGCGGATTTTATGCGACTCGCAGTGATTTCCAAATGAAATGAGTCCAACCCTATTAAGAACAACATTTTCAGTTTATTTTCAATCCTGTCAAACTTCTCATAGAGGAGCTAAACGGCCATTCAATATTCGGGTAACGATTTCGGTTCGCATAAGTATCCGCAGTCTGCCACTGAGATACACATTCGAATGAATTCTCAGGTCGCTTATTATTTATTTTTTTTTTAAAGTTGCATTTCTTTCGTTTAACTGCCATTGGATGCGATCGATCGATCGATTCGAGAGTGCGACACGAGATCCGGCCGCGTACACTAATTAACTAGAAACAAATTTTACATTATACAACATGCATAAAATCTTGGAAAAAAAAAAAGAACATATAAGTATACGATAACAATACGTAAAACAATACGTCCATTGAACGTCGACGTGATTCGATAACAC
Source organism: Dufourea novaeangliae (assembly GCF_001272555.1). NCBI lineage: Eukaryota > Metazoa > Arthropoda > Insecta > Hymenoptera > Halictidae > Dufourea > Dufourea novaeangliae. The sequence continues at coordinate 4,784,901 of NW_015373910.1, read as the reverse complement.
GGATTTTGTGTTCGACGTAAAAAAAAAAACGAAAATGGAAACGGTTCCTAATCGTAAGAAACTCTCGCTCAATCGATTCGATATCGAAGTGGATCATCGAAGTAGATTATAATGAAAATAGTACGGACAAATATTGTCGGGCCTCGAATACGAATAACGTAGATAATTTTTGTCTTGTTTGGTTGGACGAATACTCTCATCTAATTACAAAGAAAATAGAGAAGAAAAGAAAAAAGAATAAACAAAAAATTGTTCGTAGCGAATCTGTCATTGACAAGGCCTCCTACAAAAATTAATTTCCTCGTATGTGTGTGTGTGTATCTACAAATATACATATATATGTATGTACGTGTATATACATATATAGTGTTTAACGTATTATATACGATATAATAGTATATATATATAAGCTCTTCTCAAGAATCCGCGGAGTCAATGGTCGAGAAACCGATCAGACCGATAAAAATCAATATATATATATATCCGTAAACAATTGATAACAAGCGTACATTTGTAAAAAATGAAAAGGCTCCTCTCTAAACCGGGAAAACGTACTCTCTCAAGTGTCGATTAGTTTTCTTTTTCTCTCTTTTCATTACGTCGCAAAAAGTGCTAAAAAACATATATATGTATATGTATTAATTATACACGATTATTGTCACTGAGCGTTGCAACGAGCAGAATCGCTTATCTAAACGCATCAACAGTATGTAAAATATTTAGTCGCGTGTATTCACAGTGAATCACAGATTTATTCTAAGGCTAAGGTTCGTAGATTCGGATTCCATCAATTTCTTTCGTTCCTACATTTGACAAGAGAACCGAACAAATCAGGCGGCGATTTCCGATTTTTTTTTTAAAGAAGGGAAAACTGAACATAACTTAGAAAATAGGACAGACACCATCGAATTTCATTCAACAAATCTGTGAATCACTTTACATCGGTGAAAGGCGGTTGCGAGTGGGCTTCGCTCACCACTTTTTCCTTAGCAATCAGGTACACTACCGGTCAAATAGTAATGTGGAGCTTAAACTTATCAATGAAAAAAGAAAAAAGTTCATAGAGACTCATTTAGAATGGTACATGAAAGATACTGTTCACCTTTTACGAACTAATGACTAAAAATTAGGCAAAGTAACGAAGCAATGGATGGAAACACTTTCCATTACAACTTATACAACTGTACAGTTGTACAAAGTTCAAGCACTGGGACAAATTGTTCTTATAAAATGATAATTAATAGGCACGTAGAATGATTAATGGTGCACAAATAGCCTAAGAAACGTGATTTTGTTTTTTGTTTCAACGATAATACTTTACGTTATACGTGGAATAAAACAGTGTGCAGTTTCTCAGTCGCTCCCCATACTTTTGGCCGTTAGTATACGTGCGATTTTCCTGGAGGACAAGAGGAAGCGCAGCTACGGATAGAGATACACAATTCGCCGATGTCTAAAAGTAGCCCCTCTTGGGTGCGCAGTTTCTGCGAATTCCGCGTGAACCTTATAATGATCGTCGTGGCACCTTCACAACAATGGAGGTGAGAATGCTTCGAGAAAAAAAGAAAGAGAAAGGGACAAAAAAGTAGCATTCTTTTTCTAAAAAAAAAAAACAAAGAATTCGAACAGTTCTCTCGCGATTCGTTTTTTTTCCCCCCCCCCCCCCTGTGAATTCTTACAACACTACGAAATTAGCGAAAACAAAATCATTGTACAACGATACCTCTCGAATATCGCAAGGAAATCGGTGGTGGTACCGATTCCTTTATAACATATTTACAAAATAAAATGATCGTCTATATAATATAGTATATCATTTCATATGTCCATTGTTCGATGAGCCATCGACTCTATTCGATGTCGCGACAGAGAAACAGATAACAATGAGACGCGTCGCGACGCTTTCCCCGCACCTCGAGCTTTTTTTCCCTCGCCTACGAGCGATCCTCGAATGGCGTAACCAGAATCGAGCGCCGAAATCAAACGTACAGAAGAGATTAAAATGTTATGTATGAGAGAGAAAGAGAGAGAGAGAGAGAGAGAGAGAGAGAGAGAGAGAGAGAGAGACAAAAGGAGCACTTGATCTACCCTTACGAATAAAAACAACTAGAATCACTTGTGTACCATCACCACGTGGGATACGCTACAGTAATTAAACACGTTCCTTAGAGAACTAGGGACCTAGTCCGTGCGCAGAAAAGCGTCGTTCTTCCAAGTATCCTTCGTTCGTAGTCATTTTTTGTTCACTTCTCAATTAGCCGCGCGATTCGGATGCTCCACCCTCCTTCGTCTTCCTCCAGTGTTTCATCTGTCCCCGAATATTTGGAATTTTCGTTTCAATGAGTAAAAAGACCCCATCCGACTGGGTGCAATTGACCTAACAGTGATAAGAATTCGACTAGAATGGCTCAAAATAAAACCCTGGACGCTTTAAAGGGCGCCTGTAGATCGTAGGACTCTGATACAGTAACAGTTAGTTACTGTACTTAATTGAAGTTTTCGACATCTGTTCTGAACACACTTGTTTCCGATAGGTCGTCCAAAGTGTCACTGTGCTTAATTCAATTTTTGGACGTCTGTTCTGAGCATACTTGTTCTGTATAGGTCGTCCAAAGTGTCTCCTGTCAGAATATCTTAGATAACCTCTACGAAGACTGTTCCAGAGATCATCTGTGAATTAGGTCATGCTAAATAAGATTCTGTGTGTACAGGGGATCTCAGAGTTTCGTATAGGTGTATCGAAGGTATCCTGTGTACAGGTGATCCCACGGTTACCCAATAGAAGGTTACATATTGGAGATCAAGGGAACCGAATGACTTCTATGGATCATCGGAATCGAACCCTTTTGGTACAGATGAATTCCGTGGATCCACTGTATTCACCCTAAAGATCTTCTGATCTTTTCACTGTGATCACACATCAATCTGATACTGTATTCACCCTAAAGATCTGATCCTACAGAGATCCCTTGCACGGTACAGGTGTTTCTTGGACCTAATCTAGAATCCCCGCGGATCCACGAGTCGAAATGTCGCCACCGGATGAAGATGGAGGAAGGCCGAGGAAGCAGCGAGGAAACGTTAGACCAAGAATCTATCCACGATCAGATGCGAGGCCGCTATTAAAACAAGAAACAAACAGAAGCTCTCGAGAGCCAGCGCGTAGGTTAGGCGACCGTTCCAGGGGGTGTTGCGCGGCAGTTGCTTCTCTCGTGGCGCTCGCCTGTCTGTGTCTTATTTTTCATACACCATATTTCGCTTATTACTCTAATCAGCTCCAGCCCGGTTCACAAGGCGTTTAGTCGTGTGCGTGCCAGGGTTCGTGGGATACAGTCAAGAGAGTTTTTTTCAGGGATGTGTGTATGTGTGTCTCTCTCCCTAAATGTCCCTTGTCCCCTCAGCTTACCTCGGTTTAGAATCTCCTTATCGAATATGAATCACAATGAAAAAAAAGCTCCCTCGATGGTCTCTCGCGAAGAGCACCGGGGCACCCAGTGGACATTGACACTACTGGCACGCACACACTCACATTTGCGTTTGTCGCTACGCGTCCGTACGTGTATAATATATGTGTACAATATGTATGGTACGTGTGATTATATACGTATACGTGGTTTCTTCTTACATATACATATATAATTACGGGTATATACGGTTTGAACGAGTTACCAATCGGATGCGTATGTGTGTGTATGGTATATACTCGCGTATTCCTTTACACAGACGGCGCTACACGTGCAAATGGTTGCAGGTGTACAGGGGGCGCTGTACCACGCGCGTACAGACTCACACACACTTACAGACAGCTGGGAGTGCACACATACACACGGGGCCGTGTATGTATATGCGTGTATACATATATATAATCTAACTATACATATAATCTATGTACACTTTTTTGTTGTTGAGGGGATTGGTGGGCGAGGACGGGGATTAAGGAGCACTTCTCCTTGGAAGGGAGCACAGGGGGTTAGGGGTTCAAGAAGGACGTGTCTGCGCGTGTGTGTGTGTATCGTTTGTGTGTGTATATGTGAGATAGAGAGAGAGAGAATCGATGAATAGCAGAACTTCTCGAAGGACAATCTTCGGGATCCTCTAGGAAAAGTTGGGGCTCTGGTTGCAATTTGTCGGAGGATGGTCTCGCAATTCGGCGCGCTCCGTTCCCTTTTCCCTTTCTGTCGTTTAGCTCCTGTTTTTTTTCTTTTCTTTCTTCCGGACTGGCGATATACCCTAAGTGCTGCGACTATAAGTGCGGGATGAGCTGGCGTAACAAACGCTCGTGGTGTCCGCGTCCATTTCAGCGGGCCCGGCACGAGCCGTTGCTTTGCTCGCTCGACGCCGCCTGTTAGACCTCCGTGTATTTGCTCAGTTCGTCGCGTAGCAGCATGTTCTCGTTCTTTAACCGGTCCAGTTCCTGCCGTAGGCCCATGTTCTGGAATGGAAAAAAAAAGAGGGGGTCAGTTCTTTCGTCCCCCGTCATCCGTAAAGTAATTTTGCGCTCCAGCCTTCCATCTTCTAGTAGATGTACACCTTTCTCTCCTATTTTTTAGGTCTCTATCTCCTATTTCTTAATTTCCTGTTTTCTAGATCTCCATCTCCCATTTTCTAGCCCTTTACTCCTAGTCTCTGAACCTTTATCTCCTATTTTCTAGACCTCTATTTCCCATGTTCCAAATCCCTTCTGGATAGTAGGCCAACTAACTTTGGGATTTTCAAACATCCAGGCCTGTATCACTTATTTACTAATCTTCTATTTTGTGCCTCTATCTCCTACTTCCTGGACCTTTACTTCCCATTTTTTAATCCCCTATTTGTAAGGTAACTAGTATTTATTTCCTAATTTCCAATATTCTAGCCCTCTATCTCCTACTTTCTAGACCTTTATCTTGTATTTTCTAGACTTCCATCTCTTGTTTTCTAATCCCCTATTTTCTAAATTCCAATCTTCCATGTCTATATCTCCTCTTTTTTGGACCAGTATCAACTACTTTTTAGACCAACAAGTACAACAAGAAGGAAGATTGAAAATCCGAGTTTCAAAGACGGCTGACAATTGATTGTACTCTATTTTTCACGGAAAACACTGAAATGTCCGGCGGTATCGCCTTTGCGCTAGTTCATTTAATATAATAGGCGTGGGAAGATTTACTTCTTTCTCGAGGAAGCCGGCCCTGAGCGCGATCTGGTTCTCCTTCATGCGGCGCGCGTCCCGCGATCGTTTCGCTGCCATATTATTCTTCCTACGACGCGCCCAGTATTTGTCATCCTTCAGGTCATCCGGAACGAACTGGTGGTCACAAGCGGCAGACCACAGGGAACAAAAGAGGATTCGATTAGAAAATCGAGGCTATAAATAGCTTCGTGTAAGCACGGATAAATCGATACCATTAAGGTTTCGATACTTTTACTCGTAACTTGTATCGAGAAAAAAGTATCGATACCTACTTGTATCGAAGGAAAATGTGCAAAGTTCTTTTTTATTAATATAATATATTTCAACCAGACTTGAGCAGAATTTCATACGAGGTTTATGTACTTGGATTTCTAATTTTATATAACTAAAAAAAAATCGAAAGAAGAACAATTCCATTTTGCATGAAGATCCGCAGTTTGTGTATCACTTAGACTTAGACTATAAGTAAAATAACCTATCACATCAGACATATCTTGCCCGTATTTAACAGAATAATAACTCGAAAACGAAACCTCGAACGTAATTTTTCATTCTAGATTTTCATCTTAGTTTGCCATGTAGTATCTATCCTGTGTGAAAGTGTCCCACAATTTTTGTTAACTTTCTGTACAGGATTCCTTTTGTTCATTTCCCCGTATTTTATGCTGATTCAAACGATGATTGAGAGAACTCGACTCACCTGCTTCCGTGATTTCTTGATCATCGGTTGGGGTTTGAGCTCCTCATCGGAGAAGGCCCGGGTGCGCGGATCGAAGTCTCGGCCCGATGAGGCCATCGAGAGCGCTACAAGAGACAAGACATATTGTATTCGTGACAAGTCCACGGTATCTGTCGCGCGAAGAGGCAACTCGACGTTAGTTTTAGCTCCGGATACATCTGGGAATACTAAGAGTAAGTACAGTAAATTCTAGATGAGTGTTCGAAGGCTCCTAGGCATTGAGCATTAAATATTTCATAAACTAATGGGTCATATGTGGCAGTAACAAATACCATTGGCCTTGAAATTCTAAAAAGTCAGCAAACTTCTCCTTGTCAGTCCCGAGGAGCCTCCGAACACTCATCGAGGATTCATTGTATTGTGCTACCTCAGATAGTAAACACAGCTCGCATAAACGAATTAAATGTAAATATTGCTGATCTAATACTACATTGTGTCACAGTAATCACGAGTCCCCGTTACTGTTTCCTTCGTCTTCCGTATTTTTTACATAACTTTCTTTTAATAAATTTTCAAACGAAGCACCGAATGCAGGGTTAAGATTTGGGACACCCTGTATATACAGTATGTTCGGTTTAAGTGAAAACTGTTAAATATCTCTTAAGCGAGTAAAGGTATGAGCGAAATTGTTGTGTGAGAATTCCCCTGGCAACACTGGGCGTGGCATATTGCGGGGGAAGGCGTGTCTTCCTGCCCGGGAGGGCGTGGCTTACTGCCCGCCGATTTGTATTCGCTCGGGCAGCCCGAATCGTTGCTCGTTCAGGCAACTGGTGAACAGCACTGACTCAAAACGGAGTATATTACGCACCGAAGACGGTCTACTCACTCGAGTCCGCGGGCGAGGGGGGGTTCATGGTATCTGGCGAGCAACACTCGCTCGGCGACGGTGATCTCTCGCGTTTGGTGACTGGTTCGAGGTGGACACCCGCGGGTCCCTGATGACCCGGCGCCTCGGTGTTGTTGATCTTGTGCAGCTGCCCGCTCTGTGTGGTGCCCTGACCGCCGCTGCCGGCCACACCGTCCGCCGGGATCCCATTTTCGGAGAGGAACTCGTCGAGATCCACGTACTGGAAAATAAAGGGCAATCGTGCGTTCGCGTTTACAAGGGCTGTCGAATCGTTACCGGTATCCTTCGAGTATACGCAGACATCGTTGAAAATATTTCTTGTACAGGGTGTTCAGAAAAATATCGAACAATTTGCCACAGGATAGATTCTAGATGACAAACTATGATGGAAATACTGTTCGAGGCTTTCGCTTCTGAGTTATTCATTGTCTAGAATACGAGCATATTTCTAATCAAACTCTTCACAAAGATTTTACAGTACCATTCATAAAGGATGTAATTGAACCATATGCTCTGAAACACAGGCCACGATAATTTCTTGATTACAGAATTAACAAATCAGTTTATATTTTAAATTTAAAATAACAAATTTTTAAACTAAAATTTATCACGGGAATTTTTAAACTCTCCATTGAGGTACATATGTCCCATGGAACGGGCAATTATCGAGCGCGAATATCACGTGGAATCTCCTTCGCAATTATTGAGTACAGAAGGCAACAGAGAGTGGGGTGCGTGTATACATAACTAGTACGAGCAAGGGGCATTCCTAACGAGCATTTATCCAGCGCGCAGTTATGGCGACTTTACTGTACGGGTCCCGAATACGCATCCAGCATAACCGTAGCCTTATGTAGATTTGTTTTAAACAAAAATAAGAACTAGTATGTGCATATATATATAGTACCCTGATTATATATATGACACCCTGTATATCACAAGAGTCTTATAACCAGTGGAACAAAAATTACACGGACCAACAGTTGATTCTCCAAGGGTAAAGAAGCAAAAATCGGGAGAAGGTGGGCGTGCAGATAAGGGAGTCTCATCGACGAATCGTCGGTTTTAGGAAGCCAACAAAAAAGGAAAAAATGTCAATTTTCACCACGAGGTGGTTTCGAACCACCGGGGTTCCTTTTTTTTTGTGGGGGAGGGATCTTTCGTGTTCAGCCGAATTGGCGGGCTTACCGTGTTCGCGTTTTTTTGTACATACATGGTTCAATACCTTCAGGTCGGCATCATAGGGCAGAGTTTTGTCCCATAGGTTCGGGCCGAGGAAGGCGGCCTGCGCTTCCACGTTGCCCCATAACTCTCCGTCTGCGTCTTTCTTCTCTTCTTTCCCTGGAAACAGACAGATTCCTTTCGTTCTTTACACGGAACAAATAGACACAGTGATGTTTTAAATTACCAATTAGAATTACAATTAGAATTACAATACTGGAAATATCAACTGTATCGCTTGGATATTAACAGGTCGTTAATCATGCTAAGCGGATCACTTTATACATAATGTCTGGAATTTTGTTCAAATTGAAATATGTTATAGTCACTGTGAAAATAGGGGGGGGTTTAATGCCTAAACAACACTGTTGATTGCTCGACGATTAAACGTAACGATTTCTGGGAGAGAGAGGGGGGGGGGAGGAGAGAAAGAAACGCGGAAGGAACGTGGACGCAACCGATGGAAAGAAAGAGTCGAGGACGATGGGCGAGTCGGTGGCGGCGGTGGTTCAGGGGATCCACTATTTTTGGAGGAGCATCTCCAAGGCCGAGACGACGAAGTAGCGCGCGGAGCTAATCTCTTTCTTTTCTTCCACGAAGCAATTTCCGACCTGGCCACGCGGCGCTGGACCGAGGAAAAGGTGTACAAGGCGGGGGTGAGGGTGGAGGGAGGGGTGAGTACAGCGTCATCGTGGTATACGAAACCTGAATAAAAACTAAAGATCATGGTTTGAACGTGTATTAAAAATACACGTGTATTTCGCGTACACGTACGCCAGTAGGGTAGACCGAGGCGAATCGGATCATTCTCTATTTGATAGTAAAAAAATAATAATTACAGTTTAGAAAGCTTTTAGAAGCTATGTATTGTAAAATCGTAAATAATATAATTTAACTTGAACATTAATAATAAAAAAAGTGAAAAAAAAACTTAAAAATCTTTCTTTTGCAAACGAAAAACGAAAAAGTGAGGAATATCCGATTCACCTCTAAAGTTAAGGCGAATCGGATAATCCAAAAATCTCTGAAAAAACTGAAATTTTCATAATAAATGTGTTGAAATTAATTTAAAAAAATATAATTTAATGATACAGGGGTCAATTGTCCTCCCTTGTCATTGTCGAGGAGTCTTCGAGCACTCATCGAGGATTTACTGTATTCTTCTGAAACATGCTTCTTTTTCACGAATCGTTCCTCAGGAAAGTAATGTCAGAGAAGTTGGTCAGAAAGATGGAGAACGGAAGTTTCGAGTGGACAGAATAGAAAGAAACGATCGTAGAGAGAAAGTTAGCTGTTTTAGGGGGAAGGGGGGAACATGGGAGGTCTCGCGAGAGCAATTTGGACACCGAAGGAGGGTCCGAACGGCGCTCCGAGTCGCGATGAAAAGCGACGGGGGACCACGACGACAACGACGGACGTTTTAAATGCCTAATAACCATACACGGAATAGGCGCAGCGAACCGGGTTTCTCCGTTGCACGCCAGCTAAACAACTAAACAACGGACAGCTCGCAATTTGGTTCAAGGCTGCTACTGCTGCTGCTCGTCGCCAGCTCTGCGGAACTAATCTCGCGTTGCGTGGCGGCTAGAAACACGGGGCGAGGGGACGACGGCGGTATGGGAAGAGAAGAGGAAGGAGGCGAGAGATGACTGTGGAGAAGCTGATCGTCGAGTAGGAAACGAAGCGGAAAGATAGAGAGAGAAGGAAACTGAGAGCGCTAGGAAAAATCGGAATGAAATCAGAATATCTATTAGAGAAAAAACAGATTGAAAGCATTGAGGACTTGCAGAAAGGGGGTAGCTTCATAATTTTCTAAAATGTAATTATAGGTAGCGTTGAATAGGGAAAAAATTGTGAATAGACCGGGTGCACAAAGTAGGTAGTTAACCTTCAAATATCAGACGTTTTTGATGATCGAATAGACTGCTGTAGCTAGATCCAATTGCACCCCTGTTCTTAAAGTTGTCAGTACCCAGGAGCCTTCAAACGCTCATCGAGGATTTACTGTATTGGTATTTTTTAATCTACTTACTAATACTATCATATGAGCCGTTTTTTTTAAAGTGGTATAATTCCATTCGCAATAATCAATAATTGAAACAACTTTATAATCGTATTAATCATTAATTATTACGACTTCAGTGTGCACTGCCCTTAAAGTCTTTACAGCAGATAATAGCTGACGTCTTAAAAACATAACGTCATAAACAAGATAACGCGTGTTATTGCTCAGATGAAGTGAGAAGTCATTTTTCTCATTCGGTTTCGTTTTCTTTCGCAAGCTCCAAGTGAAATAGCAATACATAGCAAAATTACTATGCTACAACTGTACACAACTTCAAGACCTATAACAGCAGAGAAATATCTAGTCCCCCACTGTATAACATCTTTATTTCCAAAAAAATCTCGAAATTATGAGTGCATCGAATCAAAGGGTTTTGGCCACCTGGATAGGCTACCTGTCCCACTGTGGTGACAAAAAGAACCGATGGCAGATCATTTTTTTTCCGTCATTGTTGGGGCCCCCATGATTCACACGTGCCTCCGTACTCGAGCAGCAGGTAAAACGCTCGCGTGTTGCCGATTACGTAAAGGAACATCACGTAGGGGGAATCGAGATGACGGGAGAGGAGTATCCAACACAGAGAATGGCAGGGGGAGGGGCAACATAGCAATTAGAGGCACGGTCTCCGTGTAACGAAGCTCCAGACCGAAGAAACTGGTTCTACCGTTAACGGAGATCGGTCTACGGGCCGGATTCAGATCCAGCGGCCGTTTCCGCTATTGTTACGCGGTCTGACCGGACAGGAACTCGGTCAGGCCGATCGAGACCACCCTTCCTGTTTGGTTGGCCTCGCGATCACCTGAAAACTGTAACTTTATCGATCCATGATGGGACCTTCTTGGGACTTGGAGTCCTGGACAGGGTAGGAATTTAGTCCTCTGACTACTTTATAGTAGCAGAAGTATTATCCCCTAAATAATATTTATTTCAACGTTTAACCATTTATTTTGCAATTGTCCCAAAGAAATGCAATGTTATAATAGCAGGAACCAATTGAAAAATTTTGAAAAAAATGAAGAATATAGTGTTATTTGTCCTATTTATGGACATACTTTCAATAATATGGATATTCTGAAATTGGCCATATGAAAATTAGTTGAAGTTAGGTCTACGACGAATCACACGAATAATTCGAATACATAGTACGAAGGTATTCAAATACTTCGAATAGTACGAAGGTATTTGAATGCATCGAATAATTCGAATACTTTGAATATTCGATTATCAAATTCGAATTCTACTGATATTCAAATATTCGTAACAGCCCTACCCCGTATGAGCTGGGGCGTTCATAAATGCTACTATAAACAGCAGTACTTTAACATGAGTCTACTTACTGTACGTACACAAAATCTGAAAACTACTCGAGTGATTACGAGCCATGAAACGTTGTACTATTACGAGCAACCCAGGGCAAGTCTTACTTCGCTCTCTTCTTTCCCCGTCCGTTCCAAGAAGAAGCTTCCGTGAAATCGCGAGAGCGTTTCTAATTCCGCTCGCGGGTGAAATTTTAATTCGACGGGCTGTTCGTTGGAGAACACGGAATAGGAATTACCATCAAAGTGTCTCACGCAGCTGCATGCCTCGGTCACCGATACTCGCGATAAAGCCACTGTGGTGAAAGGGATCTCGAAAATGTGTTTCATTAACGAACCCCCTGATGATTTCCGTTCTTTTTCGGTCTTATCGGTTCCCGTATCGATTATACGCCAGGTTAATCCGAGTAACCGTACACTTTCATAATCCTCGCTTGCTGGGTCGATTAGGAGGGACCTTTCGAAGTGTCCAAGAACGTTCGGTCAAATATAGTGTTTGTCGAGGGTTTCCCTAATTTTCTAACCACGTTATGGGAATGCTGTGGTTGTTCGTGTGGGGCTTGCCTGCAAATAAGCGAAAAAAAAAAAAGAATGGTGCAGCTGATAATAATTGACAATAATGGAATCCCGCGGGAAGAGGGAGCCATCGTGCACACAGCGGCGAACAAACAATCGCAATTTGTTTGGAGATGGTTTCCTCTGGCCTTGGTATTCCGATACTCGGCTATTTCGGATAGATCGAATACGAGTCGGCAAAACTGAAATCACCGTGGATCAAGGCCCCTGAGTCGTGATCAGTTTATATCGTGCCCTGAATCCCCAATGGAACCGACTATCGATCTCTGACTCGATATTCCAGAAGATTCTTATACACTCTTGAATTTTTTTTTTGTAATAGAAGTATCTTTTAGAGTTGGTTAATTCACAGATTTTTCGATCGAAAAGGCTTCTTAGCCTGGAATAGCGACAAATAATAAATTACGTCAATAAGGTTGATTCTTTTAACCCTCGATCCATCCCTTGTGTCAATTCGACACATTTTTCTCCGAAGAATTGACCTTATTCTTTACTTTTTCAAAAGTAAAATGGTAACCCTGCCAAAAATCAAGTTTCTCTTGGGGAATTTTCTAGTGCATATTTTTTTCACGAGAATGTTCGTTGCATCTTCTGAGAATTATGCTTGAACAAAGGAAAAACTAAACGTATACACGTATATGACAGTATTCGTCAAGAGGTTAATAAATTTTTAGAGGAACGTAGTTTACAGATCGTTCGTCAGGCAGTAATGACACGGCGGTTTACCACACATATAAATCATTTCGGTGGGAGAACATCGACAACAGGACGAGATTTACGGATCGTAAGTCAGTTGGTTACCATTATTTCGATCCGTTTGCTTGACGCGACCGCGGGAAATAAAATGGCGGTCAGGTGATGATAAAAATGTTCGCGTTCTCCATTGCATTTATTCATGAGTGACATCAATGACGAGCCGCGGTATCGGTCGAGCCTCTTTACGCGATGATGAACGCAAGGATAATTTTTTTGTACGAGAAAACACGTTTTACTCTTGTCAGGAGATCTCCAAGATCCAACGAAATGGTAACTGAATCATGAGTTCGATGGTATTCGTGTGAGAAATTTGTAAAACACTAGTGAAACGTCAGAATTAATAATAATTAAGAAAGTTTCTATTGTAATTTTAATTAAGTCATTGGACTAGGGGGCTCCACTAAACCAGAAACTTTATCCATCTGGGGCTGAAGTATACATATATCTGCTTCATAGCTTTTCTATTTGTTTGTGGCGAACCAGTGTTCTGAATGTTATTACTTATATTTACAATGTTACAGAAGATGTCATCTGAGAATTGAATTGCTTCCTAACACACGTACCAGAAAGTAATTCATCATTTTACTTTGAACAAACTGGGTAGCTTGGCTTGAATCTGAACTGTATTCCCGCCTTTTTTTCCAAGGTGGCGGCGATCGACTGAGGACGAATGTTATTGTACAATGTAATATTTATCTCCTGAATATTTAACAGTCACTTTTTATTTAGTGAATTTGACAGAATATGGTGGATTACTGTTAGTAATTGGTACACCTGAATTTTCTGGTACGGGGACCAAGATGGCGGCGATGTTAATGCGTCTCCTGATGGACCGGAAGACAATGTTGTCATTTACAGGAATCCCAAAGATAGTTATAAAAACTGAGTTTCCAATACGATGGAACGTCGAGGGAAGTCGGCCGCGGAGAAAATTTCACTTTTCGAGTATCGAAAGGAAAAGTCGAGCGTGCTTACGTAACACTCCGTTGAAGCAAAAGTTCGCGGAACGCGGGATTCCCGAACTGCCGGAAGTACGTACGCGCGACCACTGTGCGTTCCTGTAAAATGCTTTCTCTTTTCGAGCACGCTCCAATTAATGCGCTCTTCTCTAATTACCGACACACGCGTTACCGGCTCGCTGGACGATTACGCGCCGGCGAAAAAGTGAAAGGATTACGATCGCGACGCATATAGGACAAAAATTCGATGTACAGTAAATCCTCAATTCGTGTTCGAAGGTTCCTCGGCCTTGATCATGAAATATTTCATAAATTAATGGCCATATATGGCTGAAACAAATATCATTAGCTTCAGAATTCTAAGCTCTATCTGATTGGATTATATAGTTCAAATCATAAAAAAATGTTGAAACTTCTACGGTATAACATAGTACAGTAAATCCATTTTTTTTGTTTCAACCCCATATTTAATGTTGAGTGCTGAGGAGCCATCGAACACTCATCGAGGATTTCCTGTACTTGTAAGATTCCTCGTACAATTAATTACCAGCGACTACTTGTGACAGCCACAGAGGAACAGGAAAGTATACACAGAAAGGCGCTCTGCCATCGCATGATCCAAGGATCTGCAAAGACACGTTCAAGCAAATGAGCGCGTGCAACTAACGTTTTACTTATTACTCTTAATTACACTCGAAAGATTGTAAACGTTACTGTTGTGAGATCGAATGATTCTGCATGTAATGTAACAATGCGTTGAACGTTGTTAAAAAAGTTACACGAGTAAAATTTTATTGTCACAATAATACCAGGTGACCTGAATCAAATTCACTCGAAATCATTTCTAATCAATAACGATCTGTCCAGCCTGGACTGATTTGAAAAAAAAAAAAGAAATAATTTATTATTTACCACTATGCAGTGTTATAACAATATTGACAGGATGTGTATTCTTCCGACCGAAAAAAATCGTAACAATCGTGGACTTTTCCGTAGCTCTTTTTTTGTTCTTCGCTCTAGCGACGGCCGTGCATCTATTAACGTCTTATCGGCGAACGGCGGCGTTACTCGTGGAATTGCGAGGAAGAATTCTAAACCGCGACGCGTGGTATATATTTCAGCGAGGTTCGTTGGAGGAGTGCGCGTATCATACAGAGTGTCCCATTTAAATCAACCCACTAGAATATTTCCGAAATTGTAGACAACATTAAAAAATGTTTCCGACAAAAGTTAAATGATATCAAGGGGCACACTTTGTGATACGAGTCACTTTTTTCTATATGAACACGTAGAGGTCATATAAAGGTCATCTTTGTTTTCTTAAATGCAATCGTATATTTTTTAATGCATTAATTCGCCATAAGTGATTTAGTACTTTATGTAGAGAATAACGAGTAGCATCAAGTAGTGCATTAAAAAATATACAATTTCATTTAAAAAAACAAAGTTGACCTTCGTATGATCTCTACCTGTCCACATTTTTTTGGGTCGTCAACGGTTTCGATGATTTTCACGAAATTCGATTGAAATGACCCACCCTATACATATACGCGTATTGCTCTTCCAAAAATATTCATCGGTCTACGAGACGCAACGCAATAGTCGAACGAATCAGCGAAACAGCCTTTCAACCTGTTAATTGGGCAAAACGAGTTAACACGTTCACCGCTGCGTACAATGGTCCAGAATCCAAATTTTGCAGTTCATACACGCTTATGTAGTTCGAGCAATGAAAAATTTTGTAACTTATAATTTTATTCAAGTACAGCCCCTGTCCATGTTAATGTGATCACTTGAAAATTTTATAGAAAAACGAACCTTTTTCCTATTAAATAAAAAAAAAATGTATTCGTATAAGCCAAAATTAGTACAAAATATTAATAATAAGAAAAATAAATCAATATTTAGTTATTCCCTCCTTTGTTATCATTATTTGCTTATAATAATGGAAATTCTAGTTGGACCCCAGAGCAAAACATGTAAAATTCGCGTGGCAGACGACGTGTATAAACTTTCTTTTCGCCTCGACGAAAGTGAATCTCATTTAAAACTAGCTTTTAGAGCTTTCTCGTCGTAGATTTCGAAAATATTAATTCGTCGTATACTCCGGCTGTTTTGCCACGCTGGCTGAATGACTAGATTACGGTTGTTCGTGGTTTGAATTCAAATTCTACGGTTAAAATTCGTATTCTACAATTCAAATTCCTATTCCACGGATACAATTTTGCCTCCTTATTACACGTGTGAAACCAAGGAAAAAGAATGAAAAAAAAATAATAGAATCTCCAAAGGCTTGGATGATTCTACTCGAAAGATGACTGTGTAAACTTGATTACGATTATTAATTGAATTGATTGCTGGGAACGTATACTACGCTCGTTTTGACAGCTTCGAGATTATTATAGTCGTTCGCGGCATCTCCGTGTATGTGTGTGCGTATGTTCGCCATAGATCGCGTTCCACGAAATGCAAGGTGAATTGGCGGTTTTTTTTTCTGCAGTTTCTTTTCCTTCTTCTTTTTTATAATACCTCGACCACAAAACGTGCCGTTCGTTCGTTCTCGATCGAGCCAGCTTAATACAGGTGTATACAGGTGTGCCACAAGGACATAGACGACCAGCAATTAAGGTAATATGTATCTACATACACAATCGAGACACGTTTCCCGTCGCGCTGGTGCGCCGCTTAGAGAGCTCGCTATACCGCGACTGAAAACTATGTAATGTACGCGAAACCGCCACAGGGCGGAGGATCGAATTTATCGTGAAAAAGATCGCGGGGACGGAGGATCGACGATGGACAATGGTTCGAGACGTTTACGATAATCGTGCTTGAAACGTAATAGGTTCCATTCAAATCGAAGATTTATAAATCAGTACTATTCTGACATAACTAACAATTACACTAGAGACTTTATGCGCGTACATCCAATCTTTCAGAATTTATTATGCTGAAAAAGATTTAGAAAGTCTATTCAGGTTTTCAACCTAGATCTGAATCCCCACATTTAGACCTCACCTCCCTCTTTTAGACAAAGACAGCGAGCGGGTTAAAACGCGACGGATTTCTGTGTTTACGCGACTATTACGTGGAACGGCCTGTAGACACGGTTAGTTTTACGTTCGACGAGAGACGAGAGATATCGAATCGGCCGATACTCGTGGACACGCGGATTGAACTTGATCCCATCGACGGCGGCGACGGCGCCGCAGTCGCGGATATATAGCCGCGATTATAAGTTACGAGAGAGCCCGCGCTTGTAACGGGTTGAAACGCAACGAGCCACGAACGCGTCCTTGGCCGCTCCTCTGATAGCCTCCAGACCTCCTGGAAATCGTTTCCTATCCCGCTCGGATGCACACGAGCGTGCAACCAGCAGGCAACAGAAATGCTCGACGACATGTGGTCCCGCGGGAAACGCGGTGTCGAGTCGTGAATTGCCCTCGAATCTCGAAAGATTTTACGTTACAGTCATCGGATTCTTCGCATGGGACCTGGATAGTCATCGATTCATTTTGCATCAACTGTCACCGATTTCTTCCATATACTGTCATTATTAAATACGTGTTTTGGTTTACAGTTTATGGAAATTATAGTCCACGATTTTTGTTCTTTATACTTGCAATTATCAAGGTTCTTCCTCGACATTATCATCAATATTCCTTCTGGATTCTAATGGTGTGACACCGACCCCAAAAACACGACTTCTGTTCGTCTCGATCATTTCAAGTATACTAAACACTCATTTTCTAACACGAAGCCGATCCGTTTCCTCCTCGAGCTTTCTCCATGGCCGCAATAAACTTCTCGTGGGGGGCCTTCCTCCCCGAGCATTTCAAAAGGTAAACTAATAAAACGATCACTGGACCATACTGTGCCTACGTCATTACAAAAACGCGTCAATTCCCTCCCCCTTAGGGACCTTTTCATCGATGCCTATATAGTCCTGGATCCACCAGAGCCTCTCGAGATTTTTCCCGCCGTTTCCATTCTCTTTTTCGACGGCGACAGTCCCTGCTAGAAATAACAAACGCAAACCAGCATTCCCCTCCTTCCCGCCTCAAAATCCAAGGAGTTTCTCCTAGACGGTATTCCGAGGAACGCAAGGTGGGGAGCGAGGAGAAAGAATTTGGTAAGAACGAAAACTTTCCCTCGGCGCGTCTACCTATACCAGCGTGGCGAACACACGCGTTTCCTGATATACACCGAAACACGGTACACACCTGGCGGCAAAGATACAACACCTGTAGAGCCCGATTAATCTCCTTCTTTCTCTCGAGTATCCGTTTAACGCGTTCAACGATGTACAAGATACCGGTGATTAGCGCTTCGATATGTTAACGCGTCCATCGTCGCGCCAAATCCTTCATTTCACGTCACGTCCATCACCGGTGACCGACACAGGACTTTCCTTTAGCTATGTGACGGTCACCGGTGGCCGACACGTGATGGGAATTCAAACGTGAAATAATAAAATCGGCGTGAACGAAAAGTTAGCTGAAATAGGCTCTACGATAAACGTGTTATATGGACGATCACCTATGACCGACAATGTTCGAAAGTAATTGAATCACCTGTGTGGAATTAGGTCGTATGTTTCGAGACCGGTGTATGTCTCATTTTGTGGAAATCAATGATACAGTGTCTATGATTGCGCATGGATATGAATAAACTATAAACGAACGAACAGGAAAAAGTGGATGTACCACTTTCATAAATTAACGGGTTAAAATGCAGCTGATGTATATACAGGGTGGTGTAGGATAATTGGTGCAATCAGACGAAGGAAGGTTATTCTATACGAGTGAGAATACGTCTAACAAGTGGAATGACATATTTGTATATAATATATAAACTGCGGATAATATAATAATATCTGGAAACATATAATGAATAAACTAAAAAATTTAATACAATTTACAACTATTTATATGTTATTATTAGAGCTGTAAAGCCTCTGGTATATATATATTTGTATTAATGTGGTATATAATATTATATTTTTAATTTTGCACCGGCTCCGAAAAGGTTGCAATGTATTTAATATGCTATTTACTAACAGAAACTAAATTTTCTCAACTGCTGTTGCATTATTTTCTACTTTTTAGCGCGTTTCGAAGTCGGTGCATATTTTTTGCAAAAAATTTCATTATTCCTTCGACTTCTCGCTTTTACTTCTGTTTCGTATGTGTTCCAACTGAAATTTCTACTCGTTAATTATATTACACGAACTATTCGTTTAATCGACGTGCTTTACAACCATACAAGATTGTAACACGAACAATCCGGTCGTCGTAAATTATCGTCTACGCGAGACCTCGAATTTCTAGAAAGGAGGAATTATACAAAACCCGCGGTTATCGTTCTAAATCGCTCTCGAATATATTCCCGTGGGCCGCGCGCTTTCCCTTTTTACGAAATGCTTATCAGTGACAATTTCACTTCGATAAAGGTACCTACAAGCAATTCGACATTTCTCTATGGACAAAACGGCCTCGTTAACAGAACAATTTCAGACGATCTTCATGCTTAATTCACGAAACGGATTATAAAGATCCGTGATCTCTTACAATGATCGTTCAATTATCATCTGTAAAAACAGGACGATAAACTGGAAATTCAACCGGGACATGTAGAATGTTTAATGATCTCTCTTTCTCTTTCTTGTATTATTTTAATCCTGGTGAAATTGTCACTGATAAGGGTTTCGGTGGCAACGGAGAAAGTTCTCGATTTACGGCGCAAAATTTACGAGTATACACGCCAGTTCACTACATATATACATCGTGTCGCAGTAATTATTCGAATTACAAACCCATCAACCGAGAGCTTCGTTTATTAGAAACGATAAAGAAATATGACTTTCAAACGAATCCATGGAGAACAAGAAATTGGGAATGAATTATCGATATTCGAATAACAGTAGAATTGGAGTTTGATATTTGAATAATTTGAATGTATATATATTTATAGATAGTATTGAATGTTGAAAATATTCGGACTGTTCGGAGTATTTGAATATTCGAAGTGATTGAAAAGCATATTTTAGTACCAGGTTTACAGTAGACTTTATTTCAACGTGTTGAAATTGCATACCGCCTTCCGCAATACAACAACGGTACCCAGAACATCCACCATCCAATCGTTACCCACTAGTTTATCATCTTTACAACGTCCAAATTAATTGAGAAACATTGATTTTTATATCTCCAGAAACGATTCCACGAAGTCCATGGAAAAGTGACTCACCGGGGACATTAAAACGTCCCCCGACCGGTCGGTGAAATCTCGAAAATCGCAATGCAGCAGCGGCAAAAACGCTCCTGGATGAACGAAAGAGAGAGAGATAGAGAGACAGAGAGAATCATGAAAGAGAAACGACTGCGACGGGACTATATACATATATACGCGCGAATATACGCCCAGAGAAATTTCCATTTTTTGGCCGTTTTATTCTCCCCGCGACCGAGACCGCTTTCTTCGCTTCCTGATAAACCCAGGGGGAACACACGATACTTGCATGTGTGTGTTTACGCGGGTCTCACACAGGCACAGGACCAGGCCCCGTTTCCGCGGGAAGGACGAAGAAAACGACAGTCGTAGATGAAAGTAGCCAAATATATGGAATAACATTTTCATGTTTCTTTTCTTCCGTGAAATTCTTATTAAATTCTTTTCACATTGGCCTTTCGAATGATTTGTTTTTCACACATTGCATCCAAATCTTCGTCAGCGGTGCGGATTAGTCAGAGAATATTATTCGAATATTCAAACATTCGAGTACTCCGTAGGTACTGTTCGAATTATTTGAGTACTCCGTATTATTTGAATTATTCGAATAAATTATTCGTATGCGAAATTTCTCGAATCATTCGACTATCCGAATACTTATAAAACTTCTAGTCCCCAGTTGGGGCAAGGAGGCACGGAGGAAGAGGAACGACGAAAAGAGTCGTTCTTGGTTCTCTTCCTGTCGCCAGGGACCAGGTCTCTATCCGCTTCCTTCTTTCTTTCTTTCATCAATCCCCCCGCGTTCCAGGACTTTCTTAATTTTAACGAACCCTGCGCGCGCTTCGTCTCCCCTCCACACCCCAAACGGATTTCTCTTTCACCCGCGCGCGCGCGCGATCTGATTTCTTGGCGAACGCGCGGGACCAACACGGAAATTCACTCTCGGTTGATCGACCTGGCTCGGGACGGAATTTTGTTGTTCTATGTTGGATTTCGTTAACGTTTATGGACAGGTCACTCAACACTTCGATTGTCACGTCACCCAAATATGGGTGCCACTTACATTGCAAAGAGGCTAGATTCTTTAAATACTGTTACAACATTTTGCGTACAATTAATATCGATGTATAATTTACAACAAGACCAGTCTCTATTAACTAACCGCACAACTTTCGAGGATTTATGACTAAAAAAAAAAGGAAATAAAGTGTTTCTGGCTACGTACGGCCTTTTTAACTATGATAGTCAACATGGTAACAGATTTATACGATGACAGGCGTCCGTGGGTTGTAAATAATTTTTAACTAAATTTACAATTATTGGACAGGCGACGTACATGATTTCGTAGTTCGTTTCCCGCCATTGATACGCGATTTTCTTTGCGATTACGGATCTGTCGGAAGCGTCGCGTCGTCGCCTTTCGCGGCAGAGCGCATCGTCCATGCGGCCGTCAAAATCCCTTCCGGTTCAATTGGTCTCCACGTGGATCACGATTTTTCAATTCTAAATTTTGATTACACTTCGACACGTTCTGCTATTGACGCTTAAGGCTCCTTTCCTAAATGTTACCATTTTTTTTTCAGTTGCTAAATTGGAAAGAGGCCTTAACCCTTTTCCATGTTGGTCTTTCAAGGTCATTCAAGGTCATTCTTATCGAGGTTAAATGCTACGAATATTCGGTTTTCGGTTGGAGTTGAATGTAAAATATAATAACACTTTGAATAACGAATTATCTCGAACTGTTTATGCGGCTAGTGCACCTTGAAGTTAATATCATGTTAATTAAGGTAAGACTGGTCTGTAACATTCCACTTTCTTGCGTTTATAGGAAACCAGTTCTTAGAATTTGTGAGTGAGTGAATACTGAATGATGTGAGATTAAATTTATTTTCTTTTTTAACGAATCTATTAATCCGATTCAATTAATTCGTCTTTTGCTGTACGAACTCTGTCGGTCGATGACGAGTTCGTTGGGTTTATCGTATGATTCAGGAAATCGCGAAAATTAATAAGAAATTCAACAGTTTTATTTTTTAACGACAAGTAACCTTGCACAAGTACCTGTTTCTGCATGAAACACCGAGACAATAATATTCCAACTCATCGTACGTTATTTCATTTTGAAATCTCTCCTATTCTCCTAAACTTTTCGTCGTGATTCACATCCACCTATTGTGTCCTTCATTCCTGTGCAATTAATTACACAACATAGCTAGTTTCCCACGTAATATTTAAACCATAGGAAATTTCTTCTGAATAACTTGAACAAAAAGTATCCTTACCACGCGATCCTAACGAAATAAACGATTGAACAGTGATTTCTGCTTATGAAGTCGCCTGCACGAATACAACGATTAAGCGATTAACAATTCCCATTTTAACACCCAAACTAAGCTTCTGAAATTCCTATTTTTACACCCACATTAAGCCTCTGAAATTCCTATTTTTACACCCAAATTAAGTTTCCGAACTTCTAAATCGACGTTCTGTACCAATGTACGGCGTGGATCTCCGGCATTCGCGGCAGCCCGGAAGTTAAGTCGGCTGGCTGGCTCTTTGCTCGCGATCGTTCGCTCGTTCGCCCGAGGGGAAAGTGGTCTGAGCAACTTTCACTTGCTGCTGGCTGCCAGGCCAACTAGCCACGGACTCGCCGAGCCCTGACTTCTTATTGTGTGTCTGTTTCGTCGTTCGTCGGTCTCGACGGGTGAACCGTTATCGGCGAATATATCGTTTTAAATGGAACCAGAAATAAATAATTGTGTTATTAATGCTTGTATACCGTGTAATTTGCCGGAATTTATGCATTTATCGCGGAATACGAGCCTCGAGACGGCGCGTGGCAAAAACAATCTAATTGAGAATTAAAGAGGTTCGACTGGCGATTTTTTTTTTATGATAAATGCAAACAAGATTTGCAGTATTTGAAATCTTTTGCTTATTGGGATAACGATGATATTTATCAGTAACTACTTAAGATGGTGGATTGAAGAAAAATGGTCTTGGAAAATGGGCATTTTAATACTTTTTTGGGTTCGTTTAGAACACACACTAAGATCCACAGAATTTTTTTGGAAGTATGCTAGGAAGAATGGATTTACAGGATCCTTGGTTTATTGCAATCTTAGCAGGACTATCGAAAGAACTGAATATCGCGAATTGTTGCTGTGATTTTCTTTCTGTTAACAAAAGCAGAAGCATTTAGCTTAGAGACCTATCCGAGCATTTATCGAGAATTTCCTGTATTTCTATATATTCCTATACATTTCTATATATTTCCATGTATTTCCATATATTTCCATATATTTCCGTATATTTCTATACATTACAATATATTTCCATATGTTTCCATGTATTTCCATATACCTATATTCCTATATATTTTCATATATTGCGATGTATTTCGATATATTTCGATATATTTCGATATATTCCGGGACATCCCGAAAGATTCCTATACATTCTTATCTACGTTCAAATCCTCGGACTACATGTCATCCCACGATCTCTATCCACGGAAACACATTCAGAAGAAAGTCACCAGGACTCATTTCAAAGGACTCTCACCGAATCCACGCAACGTTTCCGTATATACCGTCGCGCTCACAAACCCGACATCACGTCAGACTCACGGTTCAGACCACGGAATCATCTTTACTTTTCACAGTATATACGCGCTTTTGTACGTCCCTCCGCGATTGGATTCCTTTTGATCAGGAGGGGGCAGGGGGTTCCTTCTCTCTGTGTCGTCGCGTTCGTGTGGACTTTCTCTTTTCCGCCGGGTTCGATTCACGGCGGTGTAATTGCCTCGACAGAAACGCGATAAACGAAACGCCCTGGAGTTAGTTGGCGGAACCGAGTCGGTAAGACACACGACGACTTCCGACTTCCGACGTTAAGGCCCATTTCCCCTTTTAGCGGCCGGAAAAAAAGTTGGTGACACTGGGGAATTTTTTTGTTCAAGAAAGTAGGAACAAAATAATCATTATATTGAAGTTGAGGGACATCAGTTCGAGCACCTTTAGCTTCCAGATAGTAAGTACGTATTAAAAATTATTTTGTAAATATTTCATTAACTATTAGGTTTAGGACGTATAAAGGTCGACAGAATGATGTCCTGAGAAAATTCAGCTTTTCACGATGTATTATTCGAATAAAATTGTGCTCAACTTAAAAAAAGCACGCACCTTATAAGATGTGCCCCTTGATACCATTTAAGTTCCACGGCTCAAAATTTTCAGAAAGTATACCGTTAAGTCATTATTCGAGGTGATCAAAAGTTAGCTGAGACACCCTGTATAGACCTCGAATAGGTTTTGAAATATTATTTTCACTTTTTCGTAGCCGAATGAACATGTCCCCGGAACGTTTATGTACTTTCGTTTGATTATTTATCGCGAGACCGAAGGCAGTTCGAACGGCAGAAGAGAATGTGTATTTTAGTTTGGTGACGTTACCCGCAGGAATCTAGGAAAGAATCGGCTTCTGGCCTTCGTGGCGACTTACCTAAAACAGAAAAAAAGACAGCCTACGTTAACGGTTGGAATAGAAATATTCTTAAAAAAAAAATGTTGCGTGGTATTAATCCATGAAAAACAATCATTTTTTCGGGAATACTTCGATCCTCTCGGTTCTTCCATTCTATACTTGCATCAGTTCCACCATTTTTTGAAAATTGAACCGAGAAAAATCCTGACTACGTTCTTCTGACGAGAATCACGATCACTCGAGATAATTCCACGATCACTCGAGATAATTCCACGATCACTCGAGATAATCCTTCGTCCTGTCACGAGGAACCGTTCCGCTCGCGGGACCATTCCCGGGGCCAATTTGATCGGTATGCCATCTCGGGGAACAAAGTGTCGTCCAAGGACGCGAGTCCTTGCGAAACACAACTTGCATGTAAATCTGCGCGCGGGAGCTCGAACCGCGTGTTACGTAACCGGTTGAAAGTCGCGCGCGCGCGCGAATAATTACGCGGATGATCGAAGTTGCATAGAATGTACCGATTAAGGACCAAATTAAAAGGACTGCCGCCGTAGCGGTGGTGGATCACGTGGATCCGCGGGATCGTTTACGTTCCATTGCCAAGGACGAACCTGGAGCGACGAAGGACGCGTGCGCGCGCGCTACAGCGCGCCTTTCGAAACCGATCGCCGATTACAAGCGAAGGCACGGAAGTGTCCCCCTCCGATTTTGATGAAACTTCGTATGTCTGTTAAGCAGTCAAAAATAAGGAATACGTATTTTTTTTTTATCGGCTGAGACGCGACTTTAAGGGGTGAAAACACCCCTCGAAGTTTCATACACTATTCAACAAATTTGAACTTTTTTTTGTTTTTGTAACCTCTAATAAGCGTGTCTGATAGATCTTCATGAGCTGCATGCGAATCCGCAAGCCGTTTCTTTCCAGCACATCCAGTTTTTGAAAAAATCAATTTTTAAAAAATTGCAAATTTTCAACTTCGGAACTGTGTTGTGCTTCTACAGTAATATGTATTCAGTTTCTTTTGACACGAAATAATTCTCTGGACTCTTCCGAACAAAATGATATAAATTATTATTAGATTATTGACATCTAAATATGTTTAATGTGATCGTATTATCGAGAAGACACCATTATTCTAACCGACAAAATCGTTTTATATTTTACTGACATGTCAAGTTTCAGTTCTAAAAACATCATTTTCGAATCTGTCAACTTGTTTTTCTTGTCGCATAAAAAGTGGAAAACCAAAATGACCTACATATAACCTTATGAACCAGTTTCTTTCAATAAAGAAAAACCGTCTTCCATTTCCACGCAAAAATACCAAATTAAAAACTTTCGGCGAAAAAGACCAATTTTCTGTACGAAAAAATTCAGTTCAAAGATTAATTTCGAACCTCGTGTGTATTGGATTATTTCCTTGCTGTTCACGGCGCGTGGCGGCGGATGATCAAAGGAAAACAGTGGGGCCCAGCCGCGCGAAAGCGGTCGGAGAACTTTCTCGGGCGAAACCGAACGCGCGCCGCGACGCAAATTGGGAGGCGAAAGATCGATCACAAGACTGGGAAACGCCTTTAGATCGCCTTAGATCGCGGAAGTACTGACGCGACGGTTCTTTGCCTCCCCCCTTCCCTAAAGTCTTTTTGCTGTTTTCGTGCCTTTCTCTCACCCCCCACCCCTTCGTAGCAGTACTGTTGTTGGCGCGCTTTCGTTCACTTCCTATTTGCTTCTCTGTCCAACGATCCACGTCGAAGTAGACGGACAGACCAACGACAACCTGTGGCTTCATCGTTCTACCGTGCAATGTTTATTGTTGCGAAATAATTTATTGTGGTTGTATCATTCGTTTTGATACTGACCATCGTGCGCACCGTTTGATGCATTCTTGCATTACTGTACTGTGAATTAAAATTGGTGTATCGAGGAATTTTATAGGCTGATTTTTTTTTTTGAATTTGCTAGATTGTTTATGGGAACTGTTTAATAAGTTTGCTGTACTTGGTTGGTGCGATGCTTTTAGATTTTAAGCTTTTAGTTCCCAGTGTTGGCATATGGGTACGTATTTTAAATTACGAAATGCAGTTTAACAGAGGTAATTTCGTAACTTTCAAATTTTAGACTTTTCCCTTGTTTTTTTTTTGGCTTTTGCCTCATTGTACGGCGATGAAAGTGTGAATCGATTTTTTTTTTCTTTTAATTTCTAATTCTCAACAAAATGGAACACGTGAACAAGACTGGATTCTTTTTAACGAATTAAAATTCGGAAGGGATTTTCCCAATAGTAAATCGAACGAATATCGATTAAGCTGCGTCACATCTTCGCGGAATCAGAGTTTATCCGGTTTTTCGCGAACGCAAGAAAATTACATTAACGTTACGTCCTGCCTTGATCGTCGCTGGCGCTCAGGATGCATGTAATTTGCTTGATCTCCCGTCGATCGCGGCAATTATACACACACACAGACACACGCACGGAAGTCACTGATAAAAAAAAACGCGGCACTGTGTCAGAAAGGAATGAGACGGGCTCCGTACAGAAAAAATTCTTTCGTTATTATACATCCTTTATTGTCTTGTTCTTTATATTTTAACCCTTGCAGATCTGAATATCAGGGTAGCCCGAAGAAATCACAAGGGGGAGAAATAAAAAAAAAGGATTTACAGCGGGTCGCGTTCTGGTTAGCCAGGCAACTTTCCCGTGCTGGTACTGGTAATAAATAATGACAACGAAGAAAATCGCTCGAAACTGTCCACGGGGAGCTCTCGAGCGACGGAAAACGACGAAGGAAAAGAAAAGGAAAAGGAAAAGAAAAGTATCGAAACTCGATCTCTCGAGATATTATGCAGGAAGTCTGGTCCGCTTTAGCCGCGCGTGTTAAGGAAGTCCTGTTCGTCTCGTTCGTTTTGCTGACTGACGATAAATCTAACCCCCTGTATATACAGGGTGTCCCATTCAAAATCGACCCCCCCCCCCCATGAGTATCTCCAAAATCGTCGATGACACCGAGAAAATATGTTTCAGATAAAAGTTGAATGATTCCGAAGAGGAAATAATTTGATGAGAATTGCGTTTTTGTGGGTGATTGCGTAGAGGGCATATGAAGGTCAAATTTGTCTTTTTTTTTTAAGTGGGATCATATACTTTTTTAATGCATTACTCGACGCAACACACGAGCAACAGTAATGCATACATTTCAATAAGTACTTATATCATTATAACATGTTGAAACTATTGTTTTTACTTTGAATCTTATTTGTTAATGATTAACCTTAATTAACAAATTTTGTTTATGTTTATTTATAGGATGTACTTCTTTTAATGATGATTTTGATACAGAAGCTCTATAATTGGGACACTCTAGAAGCTTCTTTCTAAATGAATGACGACAAAAACTGTGTGAACGGAGACAGTACTCTGTATTTTCGGCCGGTTCGAACTATCGATAATTACCTTGCCAGCTACGCTTCTTATCTGACCTCGCCGTTCAATTGGCTATATAATTTACCGGGGCGATAATTGACAATTACCGACGTCTTCGCTTTCTTTTTTCTTTTCCTTGTTTTTTTTTTTCCTTTTCGTACTTGGGCCAGGAAGACCGACACTGTCGAACGGGGGCGATTTTAATTGATACGCCTCGACCCCCTCGACGGACCGCCCGGGTACACTTCTAATTGGACGCGCCTAACGGAGGATAATGAAGATATGCCAATTATCTTCGTCGGAACTGCGCAACCCCGATTTATCTTCCGGCGTGTCGCCCTACCGATCGAATTGCGACCGTAGAATCACCGATGAAACGATCCTCGCGAGATTTATTCAATCCCAGAACGATTCGTTTATCGATTGTTTATTAATCCCTTGATTTATAATGTCGAGTCAGGCTCGTCGAAAAGATTCTAAATCGGTGTCAACAAATGTAAATATTTTCCATTTTCTTTAAATCGAGGTAAAACACTAAGTTTATTGATCTCGATACAGTAATGTCTCGATGAGTGCGACAAATTTTTTTTTTTTTGCACGAAGCAAGGGTTTAGTTTTAGTTTCTTAGTCCTCCCTATTAGTTCGGTGTCCCCCTGTGAAACCAATCAAAACAGAGTAAAGAGTAGCTAAGCGGAACCTCTGCTTCGTGCAAAAAAAATTTGTCGCACTCATCGAGACATTATTGTACTTTATCCTCATTATTTCTTACGTTTATCCACACTGTATTAGTCGTTAATTTACTTGTGACAATTATTTGCCTGATTAGATGGGAAACGCGTCTTCGATCATTTTCGGCCCGTAATTTTGAGTCATCCTGTATAAGGAATCTGTTCACGGATCTCGAAGTGGTCCTCCGGCTCGAGGGTTCGGCCAGCTATTTCAGGATCACTCTGTGTATGTCTAACAACTTTCTCGCTGCACGCCGAAAAGCACGAGTCCACACGTGCCACGGATGGAGAAAGGAGGCCATCCAAA
The DNA here is from genome assembly GCF_001272555.1 of Dufourea novaeangliae. Lineage (NCBI taxonomy): Eukaryota > Metazoa > Arthropoda > Insecta > Hymenoptera > Halictidae > Dufourea > Dufourea novaeangliae. The sequence continues at coordinate 4,756,073 of NW_015373910.1, read as the reverse complement.
TGTCAGTTCTGCATGGCGATGGTGTCTCCGCTGGCCACATCTTGTCTATCCGCTTGTCCACACGCGCGCGCGTAGAAACGAACATTTCCATTCCGTATAAAGAATTTTCGTTAAATTTCGAGTACCTTACGAGAGCAAAGATTCTTCGTTTCTAAGCAAACTTCGCGAGCATCGTTGCATTTTGTAGTGAAGCACTAACGAAGAGTACACATGTTGCACAAATCGTTGGGTTAATGTGTACAGGACCGTCCATTAATGACGGTCGAATCGATAATAATCCTTGGTGAAAAATAGATTGAGAATGTGAAATGAAACTTCTTTGTATGAAGGTTTGTTTCCGAGAAGAATCGACTTCGAGAGATTTATTGATATATAGGATGATTCATTACTGGCAGTCGAATCGACAACTGAATTTTTGGGGGAAAAAATGAACTGAAAATGTTAAATGAAAAACTTATTCGTATGAAGTTTCTTTTTTGAGGAAAGTTCGAAAGATTCCTTCATGTACAAGGTGGTCCATTAATGGCAATGAAACGTATCGTTCCTGATAAAAAAAATAGGTACACAGAAAGGGTTGCGTATAATCGAAAGTGCGACAAACTTTTGTGCGACAGGGTACACTATGATGATAGGTGGCCGGGAGCGAAAAAGCAAGATAAAACACTCGCCACGGAATTCGTTAACGAGCCAATACACGTTAAACGGTGGCCGTGCTGCGCGATAATCGACGACGTCGATAACTTTGTTGCTTTAGTGGCGTGGCGGGGAACAAGTAACCGCGATGGAACGTTGCACTTCATAATTTCTAGCGCGGGCCGTAACTTGGACGATAATTCTTCGATGGTTTAGAAAGCCTTCGTGGATAATATATGTGCTAACCTGAACGATTTCTTCGTGCGTAACAGGTTCAGTATTGAACTTTATGTACTCATAGGATGTCCTCTGGTTACTCTGAACAACCTACAAAACCCTTCTGGATCTCTCAGTAGATGAGTGATCGAACTGTTCAACCATGTTTAAACTTCTGATGTGAAGTTAAAACAGTTCAAAAAGTGTTTATTCGTTCAAAACGTTCCAAACGTTTCGAAGAGTTCGATATTTAGAATATAATGTTTCATGACCCCTGAGATTAATAAATTAAGAGTGAAACTAAAATCTTGGTTTATCACAAGGATCTCGTCGTCAAACAATAACTTATTTCTAATTTTTCAACGGAAAGGAAAATACAAAAAAAAGAAAAAAAGTGGTAATTTTAAATACACATACTTCGAATATACGATTTTTCCTCACAACCGATTACCGCACTCGATTTACACTCCTAGTATTTGTGGCAACGGAATTCATTCAATTCTACAGACGCCTAACCACATTATCACATTTCATTTACGTACACTTTAATAAACAACAAATAGCGTAATTTGTATAAATAAAGTACACACCAAACACTGTCAGTACTTGTGAAGTTTGAAAATAAACGAAATATGTTCAGAGCACTCAAAAACACAGAAAATATTATCACCTTAGAATGCACACAAACACGTGTATCGCGATCGACGTTTCACGATGAACTGATGCAAATTGCGATGGTGTACGGCTGCGACACCGTGGGAAAATTGAAAACCTTTTTGGAAACAAAAGTAAGTGCCGGTTTTACCCAGGTACCTGGTTTCGAACGGGTCACCCTTACATTCTTTCTATTATGTATCATACATAAGGATCAAAACAAAATTTTTGTCGTTACAATGCCTTCGAAACGAGTCAATGCTAAGAAGTCTTTGGACAATAATAGAGCATTTACTGTATAATACACTACTGTACTCATCATTGTCTGTTCACTAGAAACTATTCTTTCCATCGGCCAGTTAAAAAACCGTTACCAAAGGTACACAAACAATTGTCTTTAAAACGCTACGAATTTTCCGAACATTCAACAGCACTTTTCCAACCAACCACTGATCACGATCATCAGAACACACGATCTCGTCTTTGTCGGCAAGTAGCCGGGTGTGTTCCGCGATCACGACCCGCGAAAACGCGTTTCAGCCTGGAAGAAAACTGGAATGTCGGCCTTGACACGACATAAGGAATAATAAAAGATGTCAGGAATAAGCGTAGACACGCCGCCGGGCAGAAACGCGTGTCTATGTGCGTGTACGTGTGCTCGTCGACCGGGGAGCAGCTGTTAGGAATTAATTTTAGATTAAACAACCGGGTGGGTGCCTCTCCTCACTAGGTCAACTTGATTCGAGTCAATGAGCGCCGCCGCGGCGCTCTCTCGCCGATGGCCGTCGTGTCTTTTCTGCGAGAAACGGGGCCGCGGCTTCGGATTAGGCCTTGTCTCCACTTTCGACTAGTTGCGCGCGACCACAACACTTCACCATATGGGAATATATCCTCATATTTTTTCGACTTCTTCAATTGGGTCGTACTATTATAAAATTGCAATTCTGAAAAGACAATTGTAAAATAAATAGTTAAAAAATATTTTTTTTAACTGAAATAATTATTAGTAGATACTCTTATGTCTCCACTATGAGCACCGCCAAAGCTCATTCTGATCAGTTTGTTAGTTCAACAGTTCTGATTTGTTGAAAAAAGATTGATAGTATATTCCAAATAGCTGTAGAATCAATAATTTAAAAAATATTGATATGATTGAAAAATATTAAATAATACTGATCGTGAGAAATGTTGGTTTTGCGCGCGACTAATCACAAGTGGAAATAAGGCCTTAGAGACGCGTGGCGGCGGCATCACCCCTTTTTCGACGCTTCCGTCTCGTTGGGGGGAATTCCTCGCGATCCCTCCTCCCTTTCTCTCTCTTTATCTGACGGAGATTTTTCCGGTCCACGCGTTTCCATCGTCGTCAGGAGGAGGGGACACCTGCGTGAGATTTACGTCATCGTTTCACTGGATTGGAATTTCTCCGGTGGAATTTGTAACGGACACGGAATCGTGGAAACGAGCTGTGGTTCGATTTAATCGATCGGAGAATTTCCTTTCTACGAGCTTGATTCTTATACTGGGGAGACTATGTTTTTGATGATCCAATAGATGACCTACCTGGGTCCAGATCAGTATTTCCTAACCATTTTTGGGATCAAGCTCCATTAGAAATGTAAGTATTCGGATATTTGAACGATTCAAATAATTCGAAGAATTTCGAATATGAATAATTTATTCGAAGGATTCGAATAGTAGTAGAATTCGAATTTGATATTCAAATTATTCGAATATGGGAAGTATTCAAATTAATAATGGAAAGAGTTAAGGTGCCAATAATTTGGTCTCCTATACTGATCCACGTGTAAACAATTGTACGCTTTGGTTAATGTTTATTTAAGACGTAACAGTTCGTGAAAAGCTTTCGAAATAATGGAAAACTGTCGGAAACCGATTACTTTCCAAGAAATTTTGAGAACCGTAAAAAAAAACGGGTTTTTCTTTCCCAGAAATCACAGAGATCGACTCGATCATCGAGACGCGCAATCACGGAATCTTCTCTGTTCCCGCGAGAATTGCGCGTTACTTTTATGCGTTCTCCCCTCGCGGCAAAGATACACGATCAAACTAGGAAGTTCTGCACGCCACGCAACTTTCACTTTCACCGAAATAACGAGGACGCGAGCGCAGGAATCGTCTATACACATGTACGTGTTTGGTCATGGCGCTCTTATAGGGGGATTAAATAAATAAAAAAAAAATGAAAAAAAAAAGAATGGGATTGTGCTAGTGTATGTGCACATGGACAATAAAACGGTTCCCCTTTCTCTTTTGGGCGCCCTTTTTCTTCTCCGCTCCCAATGGCCAGCGATCTTGCCCACTGTTTCTTTTTCCGGCGACTTTTTTCGTTCGATGAAGGAGAAATTCGACCGCGACCCAAATTCAGATCGTTCGGGTACATGTTTGCCATTGATCGAAATTATTTTAAAGAAATGGATATTTCGTTCTCTTTCTGCTATTTCTTCTATTTTATCTATTACAGTCAGGTCTCGATGAGTGCAACATACTTGGATCCGCTTTGGAGCATTCGTGGCAAGACGGAGAGGTTTCCAGCCTCTAATAAATTTATTTTTTAGGTGAAGCCAAGCCTCAACTTAGCTTTTGTTTACTCTGTTTTGACATATTCCGTTGCTCGTGTTGCATTCATCGAGGGATCAGTGTATATATAAGTCTAGTGGCCAAATGGAAAGTTTAGATATACAATACTGTGTGAAGATATACTAAAGTTTACAAAGACTTTTAGTAACTATACAGAAAGTTTAACAAAAATTTAATAAAAATTTGATGGAACTGTATGTTATTTATGGATTGTGAGACTGTATGTTAATTACGATAATAATGTCTTTATCACCAATTGCAATAAGCATAATAGAAGAAAAACGAATAGAAACTACCGAATTTTAATCCAATTATATCGAACACATAAGAACAAATTCTTAATTTACGATTGAATACAATTGAGTCGAGCTCATGGAAAGTTCGATCGAAGGTCTCGATCGTTGCGTCGAACAACAGAAAATATCTATCGAACTTTAAAAAAGCTGAATTTCAAAAGTTCAAGGAACAAGTTTCAAACCTGAGGAAGAAATTCAAGAAATTCACGTTTGATCAGAGTTGAGATCGTGAAAGGATCGATGGAAGGTCTTTCGATCTTATCGTAATAGAACGTCGAATATCAGTCGAACTGGTCACATGACAAAAATTCAATGAACAAGTTTCAAACGTGAAGAGAAATGCAAAAAAAAAAACCAGAACTGATCCTGGTCGAGATTGTGGAAAGTTCGATCAAAGGTCTCAATCCTCGTGTCAACCAACAGCAAATATATTGTAGATAATTTAAAAATATTACAATTTCAAAAACCCAATGAACAAGTTTCAAAAGTTTCGAAAAAAAATCCCAGATCTGACCCAACAGTCGAGATCGTTTCGAACACCAAAGGAGATCACGATCTTCGTGCTGTAGAACCACAGGATTGCTCCTTGCTTCCCCCTCTCCCCCCCTGCCCCGCGTTCTCGTCATAATCACCTGTGTGTACACTCCTTTAGCGTGTCCGCCACGGTAAAACCGGTTACGGTTTCTTACGTTACAGGAAGTTTTGCCTCGCGCGATTTTTCCAACGCCACCATATTTATTTTTTTTCCCCTCTCCACCTCCTCCTCCTCCTGTTCCTTGCCTCCCCCACCGATCGAGAAGGTTTTTATCGCTACGATCCATGGATCGAGGAGCACGCTTTCTGGAAAGTGAAATACACACAGAGACGGGCAAAAATCTGTCAACGATCGAGGAACTTTCTCGCAGCGATGCGATTATGTAACGGGACACTTGGCTCGCATTGAATCGTAATTCGTAATGTTACACACGGCTGCGAAAATTCTTGGCTAGATTACATCAATACGCTTCTCTAACCTGACTGGATATGCAGATTCAAGCCTGCGATGAGTGGAGAATCTTCAGTTATTACCAGACTGCAGATGTTTATGCATTTATAGAAAATTTTGAACATACAAAATGCAGTGAAATAAAGATTTTAATAAAATTCAATGATTTTTATATATTATTCAAATATTTTTATATATTATATAAAGATTCCAATTTATCCGTATTTTATATTGCGGTATATAGTTTTCACGTACAAATGTAGAAGAAAATCGATTAACATTTTACCAGGAAAATTAACAACAAATGCTGTTTTTTAAATGTATTGTTTAAACAAATGGATTATTCTAGAATCCAATCATATAACTTAATTCCTTATGAAGAAACACACAATATTGCAATTTATACCGTTTTTCTAGCTCAAATAATTTCCGAGATATTCGACCGAATACAATTCACACCCCTAACTTTGGGGGATGTTTTCACCTCCTTAATGTGGATAATAGCAGTTAAAAAAAAATACCTGTCAAATATTTTTATGAGAATTACAATCTCACAGAGTTGCATCAAAATCGACGGTTGTCAATTCGGTATTTTCCCGTATTAGGGTACAGGAAACGAAAAGGGGAAACAGACTGTTCATGGTCAGACACTGAGAATTAAGAGCAGACGTGACAAACAAATTTCATGCATGGGTTTACTTTTTCTGCAAATTTTATCCCTAACTAACAAAATATTTTTACTTTTCAGATCATTTCGGTAATCCCATCGGACTTCTCAAGCGCACCAGGTAAACGGGATCCCAGCTCTTAGGGACTGGACACCATACTCTACGATTTAAAAAAAGAACAGTTATAAAAAACAAATGATTAATGTGGGACACATGTTCCTGTGAATAATCAAGCATTTTTCTTACTTTTCCTCCGAAGGTGAAGCGAATTAAAATAAACACGCACTTATATACACCGGGTTTCATTATGTACCCATTAAACGATACACGAATAAAAAGAAGGGGAATGCAAATACTCGGCGGCTGGAAAACTTGCGGAGGATTTATAAAAACGAAAGGAAGTCGAAGGTACCGTGTATAATTGCTACATGTCTATTTCTATAAACCTGCTTCGTTTCTTTTTTTGTTTCTCCGCTGTCGGATCGATGTCTGATGCGAATCTGAATGTCACCAGTCGAGGAAAAGGTGAACCGGATGGACTCGACGCCGTGGTTCGAACGAATTTTTAGAATAATATTTCTTGCGAAACTTTCGGACGCGTTCGGAGTTTTTTAATGCTTTAAAAGTGACGTTTCGCGATCGTCGATCGAACTCTGTTCAAAGAAACTATCAAAATTAACGTAAATTCGTAATAGGATGGATGCACCAGCAAAGTGAACACGTACCAGTGAATGAATATCATATGTAAAAACAAGTAAATTAAGTTATTAAAATAAGCAAATGATTAGATATTGAATTTTTTCAATTTCTTCGTTCATATTCATACATTTTTCGCGCCACTGGTTAGAAATGTACTGCGATATTTATGGGTTAAGTATCGATACTGGAATATATCGTCACATTAAATATTGATATTTGAATTGAAAAGTATCGATATTCGAAACATCGATACTGTATCGCCCATCAATAATTACAGCAAATGCAGCGATTGTATCGAAATATCGATACTCTATCCGTTACTAATCGGGACCACGAAGATCTGGTAACATCCAGGTCGATCAGTACTCTGAGATGGGAAACCACACGACGGATGCTAGCAATTATCGTGGAATTGCTATCGCCGTTGAACGATACGGCATTAACAATCATATTAATTAGGATTTCGACCATGAAACGTCAACTTCTAATTGTCACCTGGTTGTGTTCCAAGCACACAGCCATTTAACCTGCAGTTTTGAACGAAAAAAGGGTGACAGGTGGGGGGGGGGGCAAGCAGGAGGAAAAAAAACAGAGAAAAGAAGAGCAGGTAGATATTCCTCGAAACAGATCCGTATTCGTTGTTGCGTCAATGGCGCGTGTAACGCCGGCACGACGATATTTTTACACTTCTAAACGACCGACGACGCCTTAGCGACACACGTTCCGTTTTTCCACGGTTATTAAAGACGAACGAACGTGTGTGCGCGCGCGCACGCGGAGTTGCACACAGAGACAGGTTCGCCGCGATTGCATAATTTTTAGATCGATGAGTCATTAACCGGTCGGTTCTTTGCACCGCGGCGAACACGCTCTAAATTGTTGTCTCCTTCTTCTTTTTTTTTGTTCTTTATTATTCCGGGTAAACGGCACCGAAATGGCGCAAACGTGTTCGTGGATCCTCGGGATTGCAAGGTGAGCAACATTAACGGAATGGAAGAGAAGTATTAATACTTACGATTGTTAAGATTAATAATTTAAAATATAGGAGTGTGTTCGTATTATCAATAATAATTGTAATTAATGTAATAGGAAAGTGTTCCCATGATTAATAATATTTGTAATTATAAAAAGTAGGAATTTAACATTTAGGACAGTGTTCGTATTATTAACTAATTTAACCTAGCTACCAGTTTACACTGATGTGAATCAGTATAAATTGAAACTAATTCGGTAAAAAAAAACAGGCATTTATAAAAAAAAATGAACAGAAACGTTCTTAAATGTAGTTACAGGACATGATGCACTATGGTTCAAATAGTTAAATAAAACACCCTGTATATACGTCTATCTATAATCGAAGCGTTTATACAATAATTCCAAATAAAGGTTGGTCCACCTAAATATCCTTTTGTTTATGCACAATGTGCTATAATCGACACGAATACCGAGAATACAAATACATCGTGTTCATCTATATTAGGTTGACTGGGAAAGTGTAAACACCCCTTTCACCAACACCACAATTGACTCATCGCGAAGATTCACGAAGTAGATTATTTTACTTTCCCATGAACCGACCGTATATCGTCGAAAACTTTCGAATAACCCAGGAGATAATAAAGTTTCTTGTTCGATTCAACGGAAATCGAATCGTCGAATCGAGATCGATCGAAATATGATCGTGAACAGGGGAAACGAAGTGACTAGAAAGCAAAATTTCTATCCATCATAGCCGTGGAAATAGACGAAAAATGGCGGGAAACTCGGTTCCATAAAAAAACGAACAAGGTGGAAAACACACACACACACACTCGTGGCGAGTATTTATTTACACTCGGCCAGAGTTGGGCAGAATTTTATTCGAATAATACACAGTGAAAAGTGGCAGTATCTAAGGGTGTCGTTCTGAACTTTAAACAGTCAATAAGATTAAATAATTGTTCGACAAATATCGATTCATTCATAAAGAAGTACTATTTTACTATAAAAATTGAAATGTTCACATTTAAATTAAAATACTATTTTTTATCTTTTATTTGTTATTTGAAACATTTCATCTAGATAATGAGTTTGCCCACCTCTGCACTGCAATAGCGGGAAGAGTAACCATCAGGTTCATGCGAGTGCATGGGAAGCAGCCGCATACAGTTTCTTCGCTTTCGTCGCGTGGAAAGTGAAATTGCCGGAGGACGTTGCACTCGGGTATTCACTTTTACACACGTAACTCTTGTCACAGTGTGGTGTGTGTGTGTATGCGTGTGTGTGTGTCTTGGGAGCACCGTTATTCGAAGATCTGTATATCGCAAGGCCTGATCTATCTCAATACAAATTATTCGTTATTAATCTTAACGATAATTCCATAGGATCACCATGAATGTAATATATCTTTTTAGCCTTGTATACCTTCGAAATCTTTTCTTTTCAATTTTCGAAAGCGACATGGCAAATGGACGACGGAACCAAGTCTAGTACCACCAGCGATTTCTTAACCCTTTAACGGCCAGACACTTAAACCGTTATTACAAAATTATGAGTATATATAATAATGATAAAAAAATTCAAAAAAAATATATGTGGGTCTATCTTGTTATTATGAAATGGAAATATCGATATTAACCTAACCTTTGTTTATAATTTCTTTTTTTCGTTTATTTTCAAGCCTTTAACGCCCAAAGACATTTTTCAGGGGAAAAATATTATTTCTTGGGATTATTTATCTGAAAAATGGCTCCAATACGTGCACATCATCTGTATTTTCACGACAAAACCCGTGGAAACATGATTTTCTCGATGTGACGTGTACACGTCAAACTAAGGGTTAAAGGGTTAAGGGGCGTCTGTGGGTTTGACGTTTAGAAATTGTCACAGAATTGGACAGAGTTCAAAAGACAGCACAACGATGTCGCGCGACACCGAAACAGAAACTTTCGTTCGCTTTCAAGAATGTTTAAACAACGCCGTGTTATCGTCCTCGCGTCCCCCAGTACGCGGTTTATCGCGCCGAAAACCTAATCGCGCAACACCTCGTTAGCATAACGCGACCATGAGTGAAATATAAAAAGAAAAAACTCAGACATATAGCACTGTAACTACACGGGGTCCGATGATCGGGTCACGAAAGATCCGATATCGCTGTCAATCTTACTTGAAGTTCACATACTTGAACGTAACTCTGAAATTTTCTTCGAAATACCTTTTTACAAAAAAAAAAGAAAAAAAAATCATTTTCAATTGTACGTCACAAATAATGTCCTACCGTGTAATATAGTTATTCAGGGAAGTATCTCCATCCATTCCATATATATGTTTAGTCAATGATAAAGTAATAATTAACAATTACCATCGACGGTACTGTAAACCTTCATTCAAATACTATAGTTAGGGACTATATTGTATTAGTAGTAATAATCTCGATTATACTATCCTGGTAATAATAGTCTGGATTGTATTATAGGTATTTGTAGTAATAGTCACAATTGCATTATATTGTTAGTAATAATCGTGACTATGTTATACTGATAGTAATAATTTCAACTATAATACATTATTAGTAGTAATACTAATATACAGGCAATATGGAATAGTTGCGACTATATTATCCCAGGTTCAGGTGAATGTGGGACGGTTGTTGGCGCAGTTCTCTCAAACAACCGAACCAATGAATTCCACCATCGACGGTTATTCAGACGTTATTGGCTGTAACGGTGTAATCTCCGCCGGAGAAAGAAACTGTTTTATCGGGCACGCGAGACCGTCGAGGAGGTTACGCGATTACGTAATCGACGCGCCCTTGACATTAATTCGGTGGAACTATCTCAAGGTCACAGGACAGGTTCGTTATAATTAGACCGGGAATACTAACCAGTAATTATTCATAAATTCGGTAGAATAAACAATCGAAGGAGGGCTTTCATTTCATTTCACATCGAGATATGTATACAGTGTGTTAAGAAATGATAGGTTCAGTCATAGTCATAGTCGTAACTCATAAACAAATGTATGGATCAATCTGAAATTTTCGGGGTATTGGGCACTTATACTAACAAACTTCTGTGTTAAATATTATTTAAAAATCTCCTGTGAACATCATCGAAAAACAATTGATCGAAGATCAGACATTGATGTAGGACCATGCAAGGCTTAAATCTCTAATTAATCGAAGAATCGTTATAATATTAAACAATCACTTCCTTTCTGTGTATCACTCTCAAGTGCCTCTCTTTCGAAGAATAAATCCTAGATACCTTTCAAAACTGTTCGATTTCCAATCGTTTCGCGACACAACTTTCGAACATCTCGATCGATTTCAGGTGTAACGATCCATTATCACAACGGGGAATCGTTTTCGCCTGTTGATTCAGATATAATCAACCGTACAGCGCCAGCTGTGTTAGATCTAACGTTGATCCACACGATTCCGACACAGGTCTAGGTTAGATCGAGAAATTTTTAAGTAGCTCCGATCGTAAAAGTCTTCGTGTCGCCCTCCCCCCCCCTCCCCTCAGATAGCATTAGAAAACGAGCGAAAAGTTTATCGTTCGGGGTCCAGGAGGCGGCCTACGTTATCGTTCAGTCGGGTCGGTTCGATAACACGGACCCGTCTATTTATGTCCGTGCGCGGTGTGTTTCTATCCAAGTTTTTAACAACGGCCTCTAACATATCCGATCCATGACAGAGAGAGAAAGAAGGAGAAAAAAAAAAGAAAATGGAAGGCTTCACTTACACGCCGTCTCTTGGGGGGGTAATCTACACGGTGCCCGGATAAACTGGGTTATTTCATTGTGCTCGGCTTACCTGGAAACAGAGAAACAGAAACGAGACGTTTAGCAATGAAATTCGAATGGTGAAGATCGTTAAATCGATTCGCGTGAGGAAGATCGATGTATCTTTATAATTAGTTGCTCGGAAGTACAGTGAATCTTCGCTTAATGCTTGACACTCAGGACTGCTTTGCGACAGTTATCGTAGAGGGACACTAATTACAGTTCAGTTTTTTCTATTGTGTAATTTACTGTACAAAAGGACTGTCCTTATTATTTTTATTTAAACCACGCTTTTGCGGTAACTTTTTCTTAAATGGCAGTCAACACATTAAAATTCTTTGAATAGTCGATTCTCAGCTGGCATACGGGATCGATCGACGATCTAGTGGAAATTAAAGAATAAAATAAAATAAATGAAAGCAAATCGTGAAACAGTATTTTCAATAACAATTAATAACTCGAAAACGATGCCTCGAACGCAATTTCTTTATTCTTAATTTTCGTCTTACTTTGGTGTATAGAATCCACCCTGTGAAAGTGTTCCCAATTTTTATTAACATTAGAACTACCAAAGCAGTCAAAATGATTAATTAGTACATTTTTATAACAATCATTAAAATGTTATAAGAATGTATTTTCTCAGATTTTCTACAACTGACATTGTTACACGAAAATGGAGAACATAGTTAATTTATGAAGTTGTAAATTTTCAAAATTTCGTCATGATTATAGATCCGATAGAAATCGATATACGGTATCGTCGGTGTTTCTAGTGTTAACAACCATGTATATTTGTCATTTCATTGCATTTCGTCTGTCCATTTAAGATTCTCCAGGGTTACAAAATGTTGAAATAATATTACAACCGCGAGTATCGTGTCCGAGATAAGAGGAGATCTCGCCCTCCGTGGTTCGATCGTTTGTTTATCAATTAAAAGTCCAATCTCTTCGCCTCTGCTCGACATCACGATCAACTCCGACGTCTCTAGAACGCTGGTCTTCGATCGGAAATTTCCTATTTTTTGCGTTCGATTTTTTTTTAAATTATGACTGTCACGGTGACGAAAGCCACGTGCTGTTTCGTCAATTCGAAAAATATCACGGAGTAGAACGTGTCAAAATAACGGCCAACGCGCATTGTTTCGTACGATTCGGAGCAGAGATATGGAAATTTCATGTCGTAAAGTCAAAAAATTCTATATTTACGATCGTACGAATATCGAATCGATGAAAGTAAAGCTTTCGAGACTGTCTGTTCGATCTAGGAATTTGTATTTCGAATGCTTGACCTATTCGAGGCAAGAATTAAATAGAAAATTTCGATTTTAAACTTCGGAGATTTTTAGGGGACTTCAATAGAAGCATCGGGCAATTTTTCGTTTTCTGCTGATATTCGATTCTTCCAGGTGAAACCACCCTTTAATGTGTCCTTTCGTATTTTTCTGTATATCTCGAAAACTATAGTAGATATAAAGAAACTGTTGAAACAAAAATTTAATGGCTTCTTATGCTTTATAAAACTGTGTAATAAAATTTGTTAAAAATTTGTTGACTTTTTAACAATGTTGTTACGCAGTTTTATAGAGTATAAGAAGTAATTAAATTTGTATCGCAACAGTGTTTTTATATCTATTGTAGTTTTCAAGATATACAGGGAAATTCGAAAAGAGACATAAACGTTTAGGGGTGGTTTTACCCTGAAGAACCGAGTATCAGCGAAAACGAAAAATTGCCCGATGCTTCTGTCGAAGTTCCCTCGAAACTTGCGGAAACTTAAAAAAATATCACACGGAAATTTATTTCCTGTATCGAACGCTATATTCTATCGATGGAAATATATAAATATTGTTAAACAGTGCGGTGAGACCTTTGTATCACCGCAGTTTATATGTCAAGAAGCGCCGTGAATGCATAGACGTCCATGGTCTATTAATAACGGAGAATATTTAATAATACTCATTATCGGTCGCTTCAGGGGAAGAATAAATTGAAAAATTGAGAATGGAAATTGCTTGTCACTGGACTGCGGAACTTTATGCAAAATGGAATTTTTAAAAAGTGATTCATAAAGACGCCTAGTACATAAGAACGAATATTTCGTTCTGTTCTCAAAGATATTTTTGAGTTTTGAATAAAATGAAGAATTACATTAAATCTGCTGACAGAAAAATTTATTACCAATCGATGCAAAATGGGACTCAAACAAAAACCGGTAAAGTAATTAATTAAGTCTCAATTATTCTAAAAAAGAAACCGAAAAAGTTACCTTGAGAACAGAGAAATATTATGTAGTAATGTAATCTAAATAAAAAAAAAAGAATACTTATTCCAAAAAGATTTCACGATTCTATTAATAGAACCTGTGCAATATACACTACCGGCCAAAAGTATGGGGACTCAAAAGGAGGGTTAACCACTGATGGAAACAGTAACTATTCTGTTATGTGTAACTATTCTGTTAGGATATAATTTTCCTTTTACAAAATATTATTTCAAAACAATATTTTCTAGTTATCTGTTTCACTAATTTTATTATTCGTTCGATTTATACTTATATAAACAAGGTTTATATTTTTTCTCTAATATTCTAATGAGAATCATCACATTAAATTAAATAAATAAAAATAAAACAAATATAATAAAAGTTACGGAATCAATACGTACACGAATCATTTCCAAGTAGTTCCAGCACGTAACTTTCATCGAAATTTTACAGAATAATATATTTTTTTTCTTTCTTTAATCATGTCAAACTTCGTCCCATACTTTTATCCGTTAGTGTACCTTCAGCTGACGTTTCTTACGAGACACCCTGTATATGCTCGAGAGGGTTAACGAGTCGAAACGAAATCAGCGTCCTTGAACGTCTTAAGCGGCCGTCGAGGTGACGACGAAGGAAGAGATCCGTCGTGATCCACGCGAAGAAGCGCTAGAACTGCTTCGTGGATCAAGCGGAAAGGGCATTGAAGGGCAGGGAGGAGGGAAACGCACAAGTAGAGACTGCGTATTGGTCGTTAGAAAACTAAAAAAAAAAGGAAGAAACAACAGACAGAGAGAGAGAGAGAGAGATGAAGGAGAACGAAATAGTGTCTCCTGAGTAATCATTTTCCAAGCAATCGATGCGGTTCGAGCAAAATCCAATTTCGCGGATCGGCTTCCCTCGACGGCGAGGAGCACGTGGATGCGCGCGTGCTGCAGCTCTGTTTATACATGCAACGTGCCCCATCTCTTTCTCTTAGTCACTCTCTTTGACGCTGTTCACGCGAGCGCTATCGCAGCTCGTCAGGGGATACACTGTCGGTCAAAAGTTTTGGGACACCTGCGATGTACTCGCATTTCTTTGGGTCGATGTTACTGATATGGGGAGTGGTGGATTCAAATTGTGTTTCAAGTAGTTCGAATACTCAAAGTGATTCGAATCGCTTAGGATATTCGAAACATTCGCGAGAATTCGAATTACTTTGGGTATTCGCGTCACTGTGAATAATCATATCACTGTGGGTATTCCAATCACTATTAGTATTCGAATCACTTTAGGTATTCAAATAGTGATTCCCAATACCCAAATGATTCGAATATCCATAGTGATTCGAATCACTTTGACTACACGAACATTGATTTCCAATACCCAAACGGTTCGACAACAGACGACATAGGGTTCCAATGTATACAGATCCTTTCATCAACATTCATCAATCCTCCAGCGCTCACCTTTGATCCTCATTTTGCATTAAGACACATTTCTACATGTAAAATCTATTCGACTGTACCACCTGACTTGCGCCACCCACTGCATACACGTTAATGAGATCCTGTTACAGAGTATTACGACAAGTTTACCGATCCATAAACGCCATAGGGTTAATCCTCTCAACACCAGACCAAACCCTCGTGCCGCTCGTGCTGACAGTCACGTGGCGGTCCAAACCGTTAATTTCACGTGGCGCACAGTGCTTCAGAAAAATATTTCAGCAATTCAAATTGCCTTTGTTGCAGTATTATGTTACTTATTATACAGAGTGTTAATTCGAACTCGAGGACCTAAGTTATTTCCGCTACTATTAAAAGTAAGAAAAAATAACTAAGTAGGATGTACATGGTTTTAAGGCGTGCATCTGATGGTGGTAAAATGTTTTTTACTTCTTATTACGTTTATTTACTTCTGAATTTTTCAAACTGAAGCTGATTTCTTCGTCTTCAAGGTTAATTCAAGGTCATGCTGTGTAGATCGTTGAACTCATCTTGACGCCGACTACCACATCGCGTTATAAAAAATACATGTTAATATGCAACACAATATCATGACCTTGAAAACACCGTTATAATGACCTTCACAGGATTTTTTTTCACCATCAGATGCACGCCTCAAAACCATGTACATCCTATTACGTAATTTCTTCCTACTTTCTGTCCAGGTACGCTGTATTTGTCCCACTATGTGTTGCGGTTCCCAATCGTCGAATATCATCGAATAGTGCAAACTTTTGCACGATATTGTATACGCGTGGTTGCGTTTGTAGAAAACTGGGAAACAACCGTGCGCGTTCTGCTTGTCGCGCAAACTTCTCCCCGCCAGCCCTCCTCCACCTCTTGCATGCGCAATAATTGTTGGTTCCGTGATATCCATCGGGACACGCCACGTGCGTCGAAACACACACATGGATGTCTGATTGTCATATTCGGCCGCCGCGTGTGTCCCTCCACGCACAATCACAGACGATACTTGTTGTTACGCGCGCGGCTGTCCGATAATCCAGGGTAATGCGTGTGGACTGACCGAGAACGGTTCGATGGAATCGTAACAGGGCCCTCTCACCCCTCTATCATCCGATCGGTTCGATCAAGCTAATTATTTCTCGGGTGTCCCCTTTTTGGTCCGGTCTGGAACGTTTTAATTGCCCGACGATTCAACCCTTAACGCATACCGTGACAAACCAGATTTATGGGATTTGTTTTGCAGTCCGCGTGGGTCACCGGTGACCCACGTGGTATGTTCATTGTATTTTCTTAATAAATTGTGTTACGTGATGGTTACGATATTACGAAAGTTATTGATTTGTGTTGGTAGTTTGTAATGGAATACGGAATGGCTGGAAATTTAGTTTAGATACGGAAATGGCCATCGTCGTCAACACTTGAGTAGTAAACCCCAAGAATTTTAAATACCTATTCAATTCTCTAATTTTTTAATTTTGAAATCCTCACCAATCCCCAATGTTTCTAATTCTGAATACACAGGCTACTAAAACCCTAAATACCTCTTCAATACCCAACTTGCAATCCCAAAGTCCTAATCATTCTCAACACTCGTAATACCAAACATCAAAACATTAAATACCAGCTCTGCTCACAAATATACATCTCCCCCTCCGAAAGTTCCGCCATAGAAAGGGGCAAGCTGGTTGTTTCGAGTTCTGTTTCGGTTCACGTCGAGCAAAAGTGTGCACGCGACCCTGAAACGTGAAACTTTAACTGGCCTGGCAGGCGGGAGAGCCGCGGTTGCACCAAAGGGGGCGCTCTCCGCGCAGTGTGTGACACGTGCAACGTTTAAACGAAGGCACGTAACGGTGTGGACGCCAGTGGCACACGGGCACGGCTGTAGGAGATAGAGCGATTTCTTACGGCTTCGTTTAGGCCGGGGATTAAAGCGCCGCGGCCGTGCGGCCTTCAGGAAGGTCGGGTGACGGTCAATGTGCCACGGTCTTCGGGAAACGCTAACGCGCCGCGCATACACACACACATGTGACACACGATTACCTCTGAAAAGGAGAACTGTCGCTTGTCCCACAGTGGTTCGAAATCACAAAAACATGATGAGAAGACTTAACCCTTTTGCACTTGAAGCTGTCTTACAAAGAGAGGTCACTAGGTGTAATGCTGGCTTTTTAAAGAGGTTTAGAACAGTGATGGAGCTTGGAATTATGAAGGGATGATATTTGTTTCAGATGTATATGGCCATTAGTTTTTGAAATTATTTATTTTTAAAGTTGTAGCCTGTACAGGGTGTTCCATTTAAATCGACCCACTCGAATATCTCGGAAATTATAACAATACTAAAAAATGCTTCAGATAAAAGTGAAATGGTACCAGGGGTACCTCTCTGAAGTGAAGACCTTTTTTCTATTTGAACGCGTAGAGGTCATATGAAGGTCAACTATGTTTTTTTTAATGGAATTGTACATTTGTTAATGCACTACTTGATGCTATTCGTTATTTCCTAAATCACTCATGGTGAATTAGAGCTTCAACAAAATGTACGATTCCATTTAAAAAAACAAAGTTAATCTTCATATGTCCCCTACGCGTCCACATAGAAAAAAGTTACATCAGAAACTGGACCCCCTGATACCATGTAACTTTTGTGGGAACAGTTTTTAATATAGTCAAAAGTTTCGAAGATATTCGAGTGGATCAATTTAAATAGGACACCCTCTATATACGTCAAGAATCACTGAATATCCCTGTATATTATTACCGGCCCCAGCGTTACATTCGATCCAACAGGAACACGATCGTTCGAGGCGCACGCTCCGAAGGTAACTCGTCAGGTGCAAGGAAAGAGCCGCGTCCGACGGCGGTCGTGCGAATCGTTGGAAATTAATATCGGGACCACGCTGACATGCCTATGACGCAAAGTGGAGGCCGACCTGTGACCTCGATTCATGAAAGATATCGGTTCGCCGCCGATTCAAAGTTCCGTGGGATCGAACCGTCGTCACAGTGGCTCGAAACGCTGTTTTAGAAGTTTGCTTTAGAAGTTTAGGTAACTGTCTTAAGTGTTTAGAAGTTGAAAAGTTTAATTCGAAGTGCACGAAAATTCTAAGTGTGTGCGAGTACTCGAATTTCGAATAGCTGTAAGGAAGAAATATGTAAAAGTATAATTTATTGCTTCTGATTTATTTTCGGGTTTTCAAGAAGAAAACATATTATACTTCCTCTACGTAATCAGGTGCTAATTTTGTAATGAACAGTCATACACATGTCTATAATATAAAATACTATGCAACCCGTTATACTATGGTATGAAGCCCTGAATCGTCGCTTTGGACTACTGGTGGAGTCGTGAACGAAATAAAGATCGGTGGTTGCTACGCGAAAAATAGAGACACAGCACGATAATCTCCAGACGTTTCGGCCAGGGATAAATATGCATTCGAGAGAATGTTTATTTCTACAACCCGTAGAAAATCAATTTTAAACATTTTCCTCTCTGCCTAAATCCATGATTTGGACCGCTGTTAACCCTTTCATTTCTAACTAATTTAAAAATTACCAAATAAATATTTTGTTGTATTTCTGTGTATATTACATGACAGATAAATTTTTTGATTCACTTGAACATTTTAACATTTTGAAACTGTTTAATACTTTTTACTTTCATCACGGTTATGTATAATAATTCCCATTGTAATGTTATTATACATAATGAAACACAATTTTTCTTACCTTTAATCAACAAACCGTTTTGAAATATTTAAGAGAAATTAGAATTCTGTAAGTTTCTACGTAATTTATCAGACATCCACTTCTGAAACATTAAAAATATCCTTCTTTATTTGTTACTTTTATCGTAGATATTATGCCATCGGTCGAACAGCTGTAGACGCGCGTTTAGGAAAAATATCCGCTGAATACGCAATTCGTTCAGCTTTTATCAGTTCCTCTCGTCGGTCGAGTTCATTCGATTCCAAGTCCGTCCGATTGCGTAAGTGGTTAACGCGTTCAACGCTGGTCGTCCCAAGGTGGGGGGATTTAAATGCCAGGACCAGCGATTTGAAAGGCTTCGGGTGAGATTTAACACTAGAACTACCGAACCCGTTAAAATGACGGATTACAGATTTACTATTTTACCATTACTGAAATTATAGTGCTTTTGGCGGAATTTACGTTGACTTTTAATTTACTACAGAATTTATTTTATGGTATATTACGCTAGATTGTCTTATATGGGGTGAGTATTTGATTCAACATTTATTTTAGCATTTTATTCAGCACGTTTGACTCGATTCTGAACAATCTACCAATAGAGAATCGGTAAAAGAAAGCACGTAAGTATCGGAATTTATCTCGACAATTTCCTTTAAATGTCACCAAAGATTTACGATAATGACTAAACCGTGGATATGTTTATAACTGGAAGACTGAAAACACACTAAAATGAAAACTTTAACAAGAAAACCAATAAAGTCTTTCTATTATTTTTTCTAATTTAATAAACCTGTTATCAAACGAAACTACTTTCTCTTCAGTTCCGAGTCTCTATAAAATGAACTACAGAAAACATGAATTTGCATAAACATTCGCGAAGGCATCGACTTCATCTATATCATTGTACAACTACCGATTTTCACAAAGTTGAATCGAAAAAAACAGTTCAGCCTCATTCCAGGGTTAATACTGTTACCTAATAGTCCAACACTGATATTAAGTTCATATTTTTAAAACAGTGTAAAGTTTATCACACAGGGTAATTAATGCAATGTTCACCATTTCTAGATACAGAGACTTGTCTTAAATCCATTCAATAGTTCGAAGGTACCGATTGTTTCCCGCTCAATTCTTACCGAACGGTTCCAAAGCAGAGATGGGCAAACTAATTATCTAGATAAAAAGTTTCGAATAACGAATAAAAGATAAAAAATGTATTTCGTCATTTTTAATTGTTTAAACGTGGATACAATTTATTACGCTGATATAAATTATTACGCTTAATTGTTATTTCAAACGTGTGAGTCATTCGTACATTCGGATCTGGTTATACACTACGAGTCAGACTCGTTATTCCGTCGTCAATGGGTTAATACTCGGAACGGACCGATAGAAATCTTGAGTTCAATGTGCCTCTAAAATTTCACACCTTCCTTCCTTCCTTTCATGCATCGTAACGATAGATCAGGATCCAACGGTAACATGAATCACGGTTACGCAACAAGGTGTCCAAAATGAAAAAAAAAAAAAAGACGCGGATATTTCGGGGAATGACACGATTCCCCGGACTGGTCATTGTCAGACGTGAGAGCGTCAAAGCGCAGGACGGGCTAGTCCGCCCATCCCTTGCATTGTGCCGCTACCGCCGCCCCCCTCACGCCCCTCCCTTGCCGTTCCCCGCTGACGCGCTTTGATCCATTGTGTTCGACGACAATTCGACGAGCACGCCCGACTACGCGGCCCCAACGAGCTCACGAGGTCGTTTAGAAGAACGACCGGTTGATTCTCGATCGACGATATCTGGCATTCTGATGAACTAGGGATAGGGACTATAGGAACGACGATTTAGACTTCTGATCAACTCGAAATAGGGGATATACGATCGATGATATTTAGACTTTTGGTGAACTCGAAACAGGGAACATATGATCGACAATATCTACCTTGTTCATGAACTCGACACGGAGTATGTACTACCGAAAAAAAGCATATAGTCATCAATAACTCACACCAATAAATAAAATCCTTCATTTCATCCACATTGCACATCTGTACAGGCACCCATCATGATCTTAGTAACCGAGTACACATTCCTCGTTGGTAAACGGCTGGGTGTTCCATTCGTCTCGGTAGTTCATGAAGAGCCTCCTCTCCTCGTTCTGTCTTTTCCGTCAGCAGTGCTTCTCTTCCGAACAAAAGAGCAAGAACGGCCGAGATGAGAAACGACTAGAGGAGGCTCACGAAGAGAAGAAGAGAGACATAGACAGAGAAAGAAAGATATCTAAAGATGCAATGTGGAAGTGGGACAGAGCGAGGTGGAAGACGTGGGAGGATGCAAATGTTAATAGCCTTGAGTCGATTCCGCTCGTAAGTAGGATAGGTGCATAGGTGAATTCGCACGTTCGCATACGGACACGCATGATTCATTCACGCTCCATGTTCTCTCCTCTTGCCAGGCAGATCCCCGTTAGGCACACGGGATAGACGACGGAGCCGATAAATAACATTCCACGACAGGGAAACGTGCGCTGGTGTTGCCCCCCTCCCCTCCTCGAAGGTGAAAATAAATAAACGGATAAATAATGCTCGCTGGGCGACTCTGGAAAAACCCAGAGGGGAAAAAACGTATTCGCACATTCTTCAAAACAACAAAACTTTTCTGTCTATAAAGTCCTAAAAGTAAAAAATATATTGTTGCATTATATGCCCCACCCCCCCCCTCCCCCGATACCACATAACTTTCGTTGAAAATATTTCCTCATATAGCTAATAATTTGCAAGTAAGTGATCACGTCAGGTGAACCACCCTGTATAAATACAGACTCATCTCGATTATTGTCCTGAACTAGGTCCGCGCTGGGACAATAATCTTGTAGGGAGAAATGGTTTAGACACTCACAAATTCGTTTTTTGTCCAAAGGTAATAGTCCAGTGGTAGGGATGACGCCTGGACAATAATCGTGTAGAACAAGCCGTGTAGAATAATTTTCAACGCAGAATTTGTAGAAATACCAGAAATTGAGGGCTTTTTAATCGATTCGTCGAGTAATCAAAATTCGTACTTGGGCACGAGGGGGTAAAGAAATCATGGAGAAAGTCTCAGGGCCGTTATGATCCAAGTCGATCGTTAGATCACGCCGCGATAAATTGCGGGTAAAATGTGGGCAACAACTACTGATGTAAGCAACAGGTGGGCGTTTCTATTTCGCGATTACTCTCTCTCTCTCTCTCTCTCTCTCTCTCTCTCTCTCTCTCTCTCTCTCTCTCTCTCTTTCTGTCTCTTGTTTTATCGCACGATCGTATTTTGTCCTCCTTCCACGTTTCACGGAAACTTTCCTGTCCTTTTATACACGCTCTATCTGCGGTTAAAGTAGTTTTTAGTCGACTGTGTTAGTAAAATTGGAATTCATTAATAAATGATAATTATAAAGGCAATACTAAACAAAATAATAATAATAATTTTTATATCGTGTACAAAACTTTTAAGAATTGCAATACGAATATTAACCCTAGAACTACCAAGAAAATCAAAATGATATAAATACAATATCAAATGAACGAAAATAGAACATTAAATTGACTAAAGCAGCAGATCTAACAACGTCTACGCTATTTAAAGCGTTTACCAACCTAACTAAATGTTGGAATCATTATACGTTATATTTTATATTTCGTTATATTCAATATTTCGCCACGCCACCGTTTGCATCTACAATTGCCTGAATTCTTCTTACTCTCAATACTTTTTTTAATAGAATACAAGTGTTAGAATAAATAATAATCAAGGAAACCAACGATCAACAAAATGAACACATAAATCGGTAGTGATTCAGTAATGATGTAATCGATTGGTTAAAACAGAACCTCTCAGAATACTTAATTAATCCCGTTTCCTCATCTACTGTTAGATCCTAAAACAACAGCTCTTCGAGGGGTACGAAAATTGATAAATAAATTAATTCCTTTGTTTCCCAGGAAACATTCTTC
This sequence comes from Dufourea novaeangliae, assembly GCF_001272555.1. NCBI lineage: Eukaryota > Metazoa > Arthropoda > Insecta > Hymenoptera > Halictidae > Dufourea > Dufourea novaeangliae. The sequence continues at coordinate 4,733,145 of NW_015373910.1, read as the reverse complement.
TATTTCACGACGAAGAATTCGCGCCCGTTGAAATATCTGACGGCTCGACGGAAGATTTTTCGAACGGTCGAATATATGATTTACGATCGAGGATCGAGATGATGGGAACGAAGACAGAGGTGGCGTGAAACAGGCGATGTTAACTTCGAATTTTAATATTCGTGTCTTGTTATATTACGTGTTTAATGAGCGATGACGTAAACCGTGCACACACAACGGTGTCATAATTTCCAACTGTGGAGAAATTTAACCAGGTAAATCCTTGTCCACGGTGTTCCAGCAACAGAAGAAGAAAAAAACGAAGCGACCGAAAAGAAGAGTGTGCGTCACGTATCTCGTCTGTTTGTGCTCGGAGGGGGTACTTTTGTTGAAACGACCGACGAGCAGGCTTCGATTATACGAAAGAAATATAGTCGAAAAATACGAGAAGATTCTGGAGGGAAAGTGATATTGAAACTGCAAAATTACAACGTATCTTCAAGTGGCTCTGGGATACCAGAGGCCAATCGTAGAGATGAACTGATCCAAGTAAATGCAAGTCAACAATCGATACTTTCTTTTCGACACCAAGTATTTTCAGCGTAGATATTTTCGTTTCGATACCGAGTATTTTTAGTATAGATATTATCGTTTCGATATTGAATATTTTTAGTATAGATACTTTCGGTTGCAATGCTAAGCAGAGATCGATACCTGTTTCGACACAAGTTATGAGTAAAAGTATCGATACCTTGCGGGTATCGATTTATCCCCAGCCAAACGAGGTGGCCCCCACCCCTAGAAAAGCGACTCCCCTACAGAAACTGACGTATCGTTGGTGGGTCTGACAAACGGAATCTCTGCCTACCATTCACGTATACATGGTGCTGTCTCCACAGATGCTGGTACTGGCTCCAACGCGAACTGGTGCTGTCATCGTGGATAGGCGGAAGTGGTGCGTGCTGCACCTGATGGCCGTGCGAGGTAGGCGGTAACGGCGGCGGGGGTGGTTGTTGGGGTTGTTGTTGGTGCGCGGGCGCGACCACAATGTGCGGCTGTGGAGGTGGCTGGACTGGTTGTTGTTGCTGCGGATGCGGTTGCTGTTGTTGCTGTTGATGATGCGCCTGGTGCAGCACGCCTGGTACCGGCGGTGGCGCCAATTGCTGATACTCCATCGCGCAACTCATTGGCTTCTATTCACGCTAGCATTTAAGTCCCTTCGTTTCGTTTCGATTCTCTTCGACGATATTCCCCAAAATACAGACCTCCAATGTTACAACCAAGTCCACCGTTTCTTTTCGATTCTCTTCGTAGACACTCCCTAATGTACAGAATTCCAATGTTACAACAGAGTCCATCCGTTTCGTTTCGATTAATCTTCGTCGACACTGCCCAAGATACAGAACTGCAATGTTCGCTTGCCTTTCGTCACACGAGGGATCGATCGTGGACCCGATAGGGAACAAAGATAACGTGGATAGACCACAGGACACAGATACACATACACACGCGGTCACGACGGAGTAAAATAGAGTTTCAAAACCGTAGCAACACACGCACAGACAGGTGGTACCGAGGCTTCGCGGTTCCCAGTCTCTATCCGGTACCCACCATCTGCGGCGTAATTGTATCCGATCGAGAGCCCGGCTCCTGGGTGTGTGTACACAGAGTCCTCTGGTATAGGTCCAATGGGTGGTTACGGACACTCGACTCCGTGGATCACAAAGATAGAATCACAAGTATACAGAGAGAAATAGTTGAGACGACGCAAATTCCCCGAAAGAAAACACTGATTCACTGATACATACACATCCGTAGAACAGTATTTAACTAAATCGAAGGCGTTAACTAGATCGAAAACTAATCAAGAGGGTTTCGGAATAATCTAATCCACCATCTGAAAATAATCCTCCACTCGTAGGAGGCCACGTGGTCAACGGACCACCCTCCACAATACACTACGTGGCCCTCTGACTTCCTCTCAATCTCTCAAACCGCACCGAAACTGTCACTGTTTATAGATCGAAACACCACAAACCGTATCTGTCCTCTCCCAAGTGCTCTTTTTGAACAGTTACCGAACTGAAAAAAAAAAAACTGACGGCACAGATCAAAAATTCGTACGATTATACACACACGGGAGTTCGCCCCCTGATGTGATCCTCTAGAGGACACAGGTGTCCCGATTCTGCTTGTGTGTGTGTGTACAGGGCGCTCCGTGCCGAGCGGAGCACACGGGGCCACGTACAGAACGGGAGCAGCAGCAGCACGATGCCGTCGTCGTGTGTCGACTGTCAAAATCAACGGACGCGGTCCGCCGTCTATCCCCCCGTGCGGCGCCGATTGGGCCGTCACCGTTGCCGGAAGCGTTGCTCCGATTGGTTCCCTGGCTCGCGTTCCACGCCGGTGGGGCAGTGAACGGCGGGGGAGGGCGGGGGGCGATGACGCGCGCCTCCACGCGATTCTCTCTCGTCCCGGGGACACCGCACGGAGCGTTCCAGGAGAGGACAGCACGAGGAAGGGCGAGAAAAAGGATTGCTGAAAGAAGGGGGAGAGGGGGCGAGTCTGTAGAAGCGAGAGGGAGATAGAAAGAGGTTCTGGATAGGGGATGAAGGTGGGGGAAGGCTGTAAGGATCGTGGAAGGGAGAGGATGGACAGGTAGGCAATAGAGAGAAATGGAAAGAGGAAGAGAGAGAGGGGACAACGTGGCAGGAACCTGCTGCGTCCGGAAAGACACTGGATATGCCTCCACTCGTGGGATTATGATTTCTCTCTCTCTCTCTTCCTTTCCCCCCACTCCAGCGGACGAGCTCCTCGTCCCACCATCGCCCCCTTTCCGGCGATCCACGCCGTCGCAGAGACCCGTTCATGATTCTTCGACGCTTCTCTGTCTTCGTTTCTCGTACATCGAGCGTTGTGTGCCTTGTTCGATGGATTGTAGTGCGAGGATAATCGCGTAGGGATGAACCGATGTGAGCAGATACAAGTAAATAATCGATACTTTTGTTTCGATGCTGGATATTTCTTTAGCGTTGGTATTCTCGGTTGCGATATATACTTGGTATCGATAAAAAAAAAACGCAGGCATCAAAAAAGTTGTGGAAGCTTTTAATAAGTTCTGTTTGAAATATGGATCAGGAATATTTTTTTTTAAAAAGTTGTTATATTGTAAATTCCTCAGGGAGCAGACACGTAAAAGTTCTTGGAAATAAAAGTTTTTATTTGAATAGAACTTATTTTTCAATACTTTTTGGGGAACTATTATTCACTTAGGATGTTCATACCTTTTATTAAATAAATGTATGAATCATATAAGGTTGTATTATTTTATAAAACTATGTAATAGTTCGGCACTTTGGTTTATCTCGTGGAACCTTTATTACACAGATTCTAAAAATTGATTGTCATTGATCTAGGGGACGGTTGGTATTAGCAATCCTTGGTAATGTCGCGGGTACGGAAGGGCTTCTTCCGCGACTGTGACAGTGAAGAAACCCTCTTGCTGCGGATCCAGGAGGTTTCTGTTGCTGGTTCAAGGACAGTGGACGTTTGTTTTCTTTTTTCTTTCAGTGGGGATTGTTATTAGGCGTACGAATATTCAATTTATCAATTTTCCCAATTTAATTTGAATGATTAATATTGTAAACTATTTCAAAATACTGCAATGGAAAAAAATTTACAAATACGTGCAAGAAACGGAAACTTGTTTTCCTTATTGTAAACAAATTTAATTTTTTTTAATCGTTAAGAAAAAACTGAAGGTTTGTCGAACAAACCAATGGAAAACAAGCGACGTTGACGATAATTGCAGACATATAAGATACCTACTAGCAAACGCATTGAAACTTATTAAGTTTGCATACTTTATCTCACCTTTCAGTTTTATTTGATCGTTAACATATCATATTATCCGTACCATCATAATCTAATTTTTACTATACCTAATTTCTTGTAACTAAATAAAAAGTGATTAACTGCTCAGTATCCACTACAGTTCCACAAGGCTCGTGTTAAAAAGAAATGTTTATAACGTTTCATTTTCAATAATGTTATCGTTGACCTTGCGATTTTTTGGTAGCAATCGAAATTTGAATCTGTTAAGAATGTTCTCATAAATTTTCAACCAAATTTATAATTATTAAACATTCGCGTGAGTCACCGTAAGAGACGTTAGAGATCGAGAGAGGACCCAGAGTACACACAGATAAGTAGCAACGGCTGTCCTCTGTCCCCGTTTTCTACGTCAGGATCGACCCACTTCCTGGTGCGTGGCGGTTCGATCGTGACCGATCCATGAAATTAACGGTAACGGAGCGCCGTGTGGCTGGCTGGTGTGCTCGCCAGGTAAAATCGAAAGTGGCGAAATGCCGCAACGTCGAGGCGTTCTTGAGAAGAAGAAGGGAGAGGAGAACACACAGGACCCGTTTTACGCGAGTGGGGCATCGTTGGAGAAACAGAGAGAGAGAATTTCCCTCCGTTGTTTCACGAAGAAAGATTCTAACAGCTGCGTCTGCCAGCTACGATGTAAGCTATAGGCCGAGACACTCCGTTTGTCCCGTTGCGTTATTTCCACTGAAAAGGTGATACTATTCTGAGAATAGCTGTTTTTAATTGTTCTGTATCAGTTCTGGCTGAAACAGTCATGAGAACCGAAATAATATTATAATTGTTGCAGACAGGGGTTGATGAGGTCCCGAAAATAACTGTTTCAGACTGTTATATATTGGTTCTTATTGAAACAGTTATGGAGTATCTTTATTTAGAATGACTGTTATAAGGAATGGAAATTTGCGTTTGTTTCGGTTCTTCTGAAGCGATGTTATATTGATTCTATATTGAGTCCATGTCGGTTCTGCAAGTGTTATTTTTTGGTTCTATATCGGCTCTATAACCGTTATTTTTCGGTTTTGTAACTGTTATTTTTCGGTTCTGTAACTATTACTTTTCAATTTTACAACTGTTACTCTTCGGTTCTGTAACTGGTACTTTTCGGTTCCTTATCGGTTCTACAACTGTTATCTGTCAGTTCTATATCTTATCCAAAACGGTTCCGGATTCCGAACTCGTATCGACATCGCAGTAACCAAAGTCGTATACATCTATATTAAAAAATATATAAATAAACAAAATTTCCCAAGTTTCACCATTTCTTTCCAGCCATTAAATGGAAAAGGGGTCTTAATAATTCTGTCTATTCTCGACAAACCACCAAACCCCAGACAGGTTCGCCAGAAACAAACTCTACACATCCACGATTCCACCTGTAACACGTTCGAAGATCAACCAGTGAACTCCTTCTAGTACTCATCAAAGCATATTGTCGAAACACTCGAGTCGAGTAAATATAACTTTCAGTTTGGGGGCCGCGGTTAAAGCCAGCAAGAATTTCCGTTTCGTTTTCATTCGCATTGCGGCGACCTTTCTCTCCGACGCTCCCCCTCGACGGAGAAAGGGAAAAATGGCAACGACGACGACGGCGGTGGCAGCGGAGGGAACACAGCGACAGTTAATTCTGGTGGAAGAGGCATAAAGCTCTGAATCACCAGTGAACCGGTCTCACTGTCCCCTCTCCCGTTTACGAACGCGGAAACCGCTTCGGAGCCTCGCGTGCGGGTCACGGAAGGATTCCTTTCTCCTCCTTCGATTGTCGGTGCCTTCTTCCTCCTCTTGTTATTTTTTTTATTTTTCGTTCTCGATCCTTCTTTCTCTTCGCACGCGCCGCGAATCATCTTCGACCTCGTCTCAGTTCTCCCGTTCGTTCAGGGGCGCTACGGTTCACCATTTTTTTTTCCTTTTTTTGGTAGCTGGCCTCTATGATACCCTATGTGTTGACCTTCTTTTGGGTTTCTGATCTCTGTCGCTGTCTGGACGTACTACAGTTACCGTTTCTTCTTTCTTTGGTAGCTGGACGCTATGGTACCCTCTGCTTTGACCTTCTGATATGTCGTTTGCTGTTCGGAAGTGATACAGTTACCATTTTTTCCTGTTTTGGCTACTGGACCCTAAGGTACCTCTGCTTTGACCTTCTTTCAGGCTTCTGATATGTCGTTTGCTGTTCGGAAGTGATACAGTTACCATTTTTTCCTGTTTTGGCTACTGGACTCTATGGTACCTCTGCTTTGACCTTCTTTCAGGCTTCTGATGTGTCGTTTTCTGTTCGGAAGTGATACAGTTACCATTTCTTCTGTTTTTATATAATGGGAAAAGTGAGTAACCGATTTTAAAAATTCTTGTGGCATCCTTTTTGTAACTAAATGAGCTATCGCAGGACCTACTATTAATAATTTTTAAGCATAAATTCTTTTGTTATTCACAATAATATACGTAAAATTTCCTTCCCATTTTGCATGTCTTTGTTAAGACTCATGCCAAATGCAACCATTTTATTTTTTCAACTTCACGATATACTTTGGAGTAACATTCGATTTAATTTTTTTGAAATTTTGATTTCAAACTACTCTGCATCATGGGCACCGTTTTTGTACAGTGCAATTTTGGATCAATACGATTAGCGCCACCTACAATTTGCAACACTGCCCAAATATTGAAACAAAAATTTTTTTTATTTTCCTAAATGTATAATAAATAAAGTCGAGGAACTTTTCGTTGCTTTCTTTTAAAAAAAGCCGAAGTCTCACCTTTTTTTTCGGGACGTTAAAGGGGAAAGGGGCCTTAAGAGCGAACAAAACGGCGTCCGCCGATTTCTTTCCGTCCCGAGGCGAGCCCCAGAGATCTCGACGCCTGGGTAAAAGACGCTTTCGTTCTCCCGGCTAAAGGTTAAACGGTTGCTACGGTCTAACGACGGTAGGTATAGGTGCACGAAATGGGAATCGAGACAACCTGTTGATCCCGGTCGCTTCCTTTCACTCACGGTACCGTATATCGCGAGAACGTGGAGAAAAAGAACCGAACGGCATATCGCTTGTCCCCCGTTCGATGCAACCGCCGTTTTCGATATTTCATAATTTGTATCTGTGAATTCATTCACTTCGAATGACTGGAAATCGAACAGAACATTACGTCGATAGTGATATAATAGAAAACATTGATCAATTGAACGTCGCTTAACCTACAAAACTCGAAATTACGCGCAATGCGTAATGTCAGATATACATACAGGGTGTCCCACCTAACTCTGCTAACCTCAATTATTCTCTTATTTAACATGGTACAAAAAAAATGCCTTATCACCCGTATTAATAAAGATAATATCAAATAATAAATAATATTGGCCAAGTATCCTAATACAATAAATGCTCGCTAAATGCTCGGTAATATCTCTACGTTAAATGCTTCCGCTTCATCCCCCTTACTGCTTCTAATCTTTGTCGGTACAATTGAATTTTGAAGTGTGCAAATTAGTGTCCCTCTACGATAACTGCTCCAAGGCAGTCTCGAGAGTTTCGATCATTAATCGAAGATTTCCTGCACTTCAGAAACTAAACGAACTGGAATTCCACAAGCGAATTCGGGGCCAAATATCAAAAAGGACCGGTCGAATGGGACCAGGAGAGGGCCCGAGATTTATTCATCGAAACTGTCTAACGCGACTGGTAAAAACGGGCCCACGGAGGAACACGTCTAACGGGTGTCCGGTCGAAAGAAAGCGGTCCCATTTCGGTCTCGCGCGCGTTCCGATTTTCGTGGCCGACTTACACGAAAAATTGTTCGGCGGTGCCCTTCCACCGGTGATAATCGAGAAATGGAAACGGGGGCGAAGCTGATTCCGGGAGATCCAAGGAGGAAAGGAGGGGCATCAGGCCCGGGCGCATTTCACCTAGGAGGTGAAAGTGACCCGCCGAAAGTCGTCGTCGTTTTCATGTCTGGGCCCCCGAGACCGACGATTCCCACTGTTGCAAATCTTTCGGTTTGAAAATTCCACGAGCAATCGTTCGAACCACATTCGGACTGTTCCGAGAAAATTCGTGGAGACGTTTTCCGTGAGAATTTTTCATTTTCAAGCTGGTGCAAAAGTGGCCACTTTGTAATATTCTCTTTTCTTTGTGAATTGGATATCTATTCAACATTTTTTTAACACGTCATTTAGTAAACTAATCCTTCTAACTTCACGAAGAAACTCAAGTCACTTGGTCCAATTTTGAAACAGTTGTTCTGTTTTAAAAGGTGTACGAATACTTTGTCGACCCACTGTATATGTTTCACACCAATTTTGTTTTAAGCCTCGTCTATCTCGATTTGCTTTAATGTTCTGACAAATAAATGAAAAATAAAGGTATCTTTTCAGGAAAAAGGATTGCCTAGTTCCCTTAAATCTTTTTGCAAATGAATTTTCACGGTGCAAAACAGAGCGATACCCATAACGTGCGGCGACGATTTACACTTACACAGTTCGCCGATTTCAACAGCTGACGAGCAGATGTCGTCGACGTCTCGTTAAACGTTTACGTTACAGATTGCAAAACACCCTGTGTGCGCGCACCGACACCTGACAATTAAAAGATCGTCGCTAAAGGAACAATTTTATGACGAAAGTCTGTGTTTAGTCACGACCGTACGAGATAAATTATTATATTGTTTAAATGTTCCTTTAATAAAAAATACTGTATGGATTTCTAAGAATTTATCAATTTCGTTAGGTGTTCATTTATTGGTCATTCGGCTCATTTTTCACTTAATCCTACACGGGAGTTTTGACGAAGGCTGTAATTATTAATTATTAAGATCGATCCTTCTCCGGTTCCAATGAATTCCAGAAGTCGAAGACGGCTTTCACTTTTTATTTTCGCGCCGCCTACCGACCAGCTCGTTAAGAAAGTATCCTTTACCAAATAACGCGTGCTGTTCTTTTATCTCTACCCAATTATTATGAAAAATATCAGGTCTGAGTTAGGTATATTCACGGAAAAAGCGAATCCGTCGGCCAATTAAACGGGGAACGTCGTCAACGTGTGATTGCCCCCCCCCCCTCCTCCAATAACATCCTCTGTGTTCGATAATTAAGTATCGAGGAATCACGAGAAATTTCGAGCGACGCGGCGTTTCCTCGAAGACCGTCAAGAGCCACGAGGAACGGTTGAAACCGGACAAGTTTCGGAATACCGTCTGGGTAGAAAATGTGCACATTATATCTTGCAATTAGGAAATTTATCATTTGGTCGACTGTGCACAAGATGAGTCACGAAATCACCTTCGAATAAATTGTGTGTGCTCTATAATAAGGTGTTTTATATAGAAATTGAAAGATAAAAAAAGAATCTGAAGGGGTATAGTGTAAAAGTGCCCTTAGACCGATTTGCACTTGAGATACACGATAGCTTGTCAAGAAAAAACAGACTGTGCCAAGTTTCAACCCTCTATCTCAATCAGAAGGGTAGGGAAAATTCGAATTATCAGTTTTTCCTCTATTTTCCAAGTTTAATGACGCGCAAAAATTCTGTAAAAAATCTGATAGATAGTATTTATTGGGGCGCTTGTTGAAGATTTTTTTACGATGTTTTAGTTGATTCTCCCAATTGTGGAAAATCAAAAACGCTAAAAAAATATTTTTCATTTGTTTTTAGCGTTTCTGTTAATTTTATTATAATGAATAAAAGATAAAGAAAAGTACTTTATCATTTTTAATCGTTTAAACATGAAAATTCCAATTTTTATAAGAAAAAAATACTTCTTGAATGAGTCGACATTTGGCAAACAATCATTTAATGTTTTTAACTGTTTAAAACTCAGGATGACGCTTTTAGATATAGCTTTTCACTATATATTATTTAAATAAAATTATGCCCAGCTCTGGTTTCCATACAAACCGGGTGTCCTGATAATTAAGAGTGATACTATAAAAATAAGTAGTCTACTCTTATCTCCTAAATGACGACGAATCGTCTCCGATCGTGACAGAACCAGGGTTATAGTCGCGTGAAAAGAATGGCTCTCTGTCCGTCGCGTAATTGGCACGTCGAGCTATCGCGATTATCAATACAGAGGAACCTTAACGATCGGCGAGACAGTCGCCGATTTTTCCGCGCCAGAAGAGGTCAAGAAAAGGAATTCCTCGTTAGCGTGGTGTCGAAGACATCATTATTATCTTTTTATTTCTCCGTTTTCTTCCAAATTGTTTTAAATACGTTTGATCGAAACATTTCACGAGAAATTTGAACAGGTTCAAAACAAGTATGATCATTGCGAAGCGGTCAAACTGAAGATTAGTTTTAAACAGTTTAATGAAACGTTTTTAATTTCAAACCACTCTTTGAGCTGTTTGCGTTCATCGTCATATTGTTTGAATACGTTTCATCTACTTAAGCTCATTGTCAGATTGTTTGAACTATTTGAACTCGTCGTCCGATTGTTTGAACACGTTTGAACTGTTTAAGGTTCTCGTCGGATGTTTGAACAGATTTCAACTATTTAAGTTCATTGTCATATTGTTTGAACACGTTTGAACTGTTCAAAGTTCCTCGTCAGATTGTTTGAGTACGTATGAACGGTTCGATCACCGATCACTAGTAATGAGGTCAGCCTCGTTACACGCTCGAGGTTAAACGCTCCGAGTTCGAGAGCGATGTAGTTTATAATCAATCGCGGCCGCGCCACGGAATCGAAGCGGAGAATCGTTTTCTTCAGTTGTTGTCGTCGTCGTCGTTGTCGCGGGAAGGATGCGTCTACGGATGAATAAATTTCTTATATAATCGACGGCACCCGTTTATCGCAGGAGCCCGCTACGACCCCTCGAGAGCGCGATGAAAATATTTTTCGTTCCCGATTATACAATCGAGCTCTCGGCAAGCGAGAAATGGTAATTGGCCGGCGACAGACGCGAATAGCGTCGTTAAAGGGAACGCTGATTGCACGCGCGAGGGCAAGCGAGGCATATTTCGCTAGTTACGATCGTACGAACGGATTACGGGAGGATCGATCATCGAAAGGCAGATCGACGGAGCAAGTGTATTATGTAAACTGTAATCGGCTTTGACCCCTCTATGTTATATAGAAACTCTTGCAGTATCATTCAGGGACATTTTTGGAAGGGTCTAAGGGAATTTTATGGGCTCTGAATGGAGGATCATTTCAAGCACTTTTAGGGCAAGAGGAGGAAAATTTTGAAGAATTTTCCGGGTTCATAGAGTGAACTTTTAAGGGATATTTCGGTTCAGTGGAGTGAGCATTTAAGGAATCTTCTGGTTCAGAGCAGTGAGCAGTTACGGAATCGCAACTGTCCCGTATGGAGACACCAGCCGATTCCGTCGTGGCGAAGGGGTTAATCGACAGGAATTAATATTGCAAAACCCCGTCGAGTCGTGTGCTCGAACGGGCGATTTAATAAATACAGGATTCAGGATTGATTTCTCGAAGGATGGGAGTGAACATGCGGGGAAAGAACGTCATCGAGCGCGAGATCCCACAAGATACGCTAATCCATTATACAGGAATCTAACGACCGGTTTTCATCGTCTTTTCATAGTGACAGACAGCGTTATTTAAAACGGTTTTCCGTCATTAAGACCGTGGAGCGGCTCGTTAACGAATGGGGGGGGGGGGGTGTATAATTACGCCCGATGATAATGATAATGATAATAACAGCGTGCACCGATACAAGGATCTATTCCCGTTTTCGCTGTTAGATCGGCCGGAGAGTTTATCGTCGCGTCGATAAAGAAACCCACCGAAGAGACGCCTTAAGGCTGCGTGTCGATCCTGTTTTCTGGTCAATTCAATCCTCGAGGTACCTACGTAACGAGCCGACGCGGCGACGTGTACACACGTTCGTTATCGTTGTAAAATCGTACATTGTTTTTCTTCTCGATTGAACGTGGAATTTTAATGGTCGAGCATTTTTCATTGAAATACAAGTTCAGCGAGTATATTCGTTTCATAATTGTTGTACCGAATTAGAAGATGACACTACGAAGATGTTTTTAGCTGCCAATCTGTTCGACGCTCAATTGCTTGTCATCGCTAAAGAGAAATTTTTAACTAGAATGTTAGACAAATCGAAGGAATGATCAAGTAGATTGTTTATTTAGAACGTATTTTAGAATTTCATTTATCCCGTCAATAAATAAATAAATAAACAAATAACGTCGAAATTTCGAATTCAATCTTAATCAATATATCTTCTTTGATCAATTGAAATTGTATTTTCTTTATTACACTGGGTTCACTGTTGAATGTTAAACAATTGCAAGTAGCAAAATCCTACATTCTCTCTGTTAAATTTGAATCCTTTCTATTGGTATACAGTATTAAAAAAAATAGAATAATAGAGAAATTTTTGAAGTCAATATTGTTTAATGTAATTGTGTATTGTTGTCAAATATACTGTTCGAAGCGATCAGAGGATCGCTTATCTTCAAATAATCGACTGTACCTTTTTGAAAGCGTTTAAACTTGCTCGAGAATCCAGCACCCGCAATGTTTTAGTATCCTTTGTCAGCTAAAAGTCAAAGACCAATCTCCAGAGAGTTTCGAGGAAAAGCTGACTTCGAGATCAAATTTACGCCTGTCTCATTGGTACGCGATCCTTTCACGATTTTTGGAAGATCATAGAAACTGACTGACATTGGGGAACAGGGAAACGACAGATCTTCGTTGGTTCGACGTGTCTTTTATAAAAATTAACAACTGCCAATGCCACGAATCAATTCATTGAAAAATACAATATTTTAAACAGTACAGTAATGTCTTGATGAGTGCCACGTACTCAGGCTCTCATAAATTTGTTTTTTTACCCGAAGCTGAGCCTCTGCTTAGTTTCTGTTTACTCTGGTTTGGTTGATTTCGAATGGGAACTCCCTCAATGGTGGAAATAACGCCGTTGCTCGTGTCGCATTCATCGAGTAATCACTGTACTTCTTAATATTAAAACTTTTCTTCGTGGCATTTCCATTCAAGAAAAATTGAAGAAAATGGAAATTTCACGCAATGTAGACATGCAAACAAACTTGTTTCAATTCCCTATCGTCGTGGATTGCCGCGAGTCTCCTAGCCGGTGGTCCCGATCCCCACCTGATATCTCGTGTAATTTCTTAAGTATCCGATGATTTTTCACGAAGACAACGTCGAGTTTACGCCAGGGCACACACCGAGGTGGATCCAGCCGTGTCCAGGTTTCCCCACCGCGGGTAGAGAGAGAGATTATGGTCGCCTCGCGAAATCTGAGAAGCAACCGTCGACCGCACCAAGGGGATTATCCTTCCATAACCGTCAGGCAATCGAGCCAGGCCATAACACGGCATTGCCACATACGCACGACGGGATAAAATGCAAGAGCAGCAGCGATGCTGCGTCGCACAATGGTCTAGAATCAAAATTCAGCAGCTCAAATGGTGAGACAAACTTTTTCTATCTTCCAAAAAAACTCGCATTAATTTATTATTAACTAAACCATGAATGCTCCAAATCGGACCCGAGTACGTTGCACTCATCGAGATATTACTGTATATAACAAATCAAAAATTAGTTGTACGGAAATGGGAGACTCGTAAAATGATTTGAAACAAGTTTTTCCTTAACAAAAATGTTATCCGAGGCATTGTTAACGAGATATTAACGAAAAACTCCGACCAATCAGAGCGCGAGTCTGCCTGCCGAGTTCCCACGGTAACTTTGGCTGCCAATCGCAGCGCCGCGGGAACAACTGGCTAGATTCAGCTGTGTAGCTGTAGAGGCAACAATTCTTTTGCAACCTCTTTCTATGGGAAGGATTGACACTGTCATTTTTTATTAACCAGTATAGTACTCACTGCTTGGATAACAGTATCGTTTCCTCTCTAGAACACTAATTAAATCGTTTTTCGTGCGTACCAATACGTTTCAAGGACCAAAAATATTTCTCGTGGTCCCCGTTTCCTTTCAATTATATCACGCAAACTCTTCACACGCAAGTCAATTCAAGAAATGTTTTTGACAACCAGGATTCACTCGATCGTTTTTAGTCACCACGCAAAATTCAACCAATCTGTGAATGGTGTACTGGGAAAACAAGGTGTCACGATCCAGGCGCGTATCTCTGATCTTGTCCGGTTTCTCAAAACAAAATCTTGACGTGATCGATTACCTTGCCTTCCTTCGACAGACAAAACGCGTGTTTATTCTATGTTGTATTATCAAACGGAACACTACTCGTGCTTAGTGGTGGGTTCACAAACAAACGGTATCAAACATATTCTTTATCTAAACGTCTGATGAGGAGTTTGGACAGTTCAAGCCAAGTTTGATCACGGCGAGGCGTTCAAACTGAAGAACGCCTTCAAACTGTTTAAACAGTTCGATCAAACGGTTCCAACTATAAACAGTCCGATGACATTTCAAAGACCAAACTTTCAAGTCACTGTGAACGTTTCAAACAATTTGATGAAACGATTCAAATCTCGAGTCGTTCGAGCCACAATTGTGTGGAGTTTGAAACGTCATTAGATTGTTTGGAGTCTGAAACGTCGTCAGAATAGTTCGAATATCTAAATACACAGTTCTAGTTGAGATGTTTAACACGTCTGGAATGGTTTGATTACCCACCACTGGTCGTGCTCTGTGGAGCCGTGTGATCGTGTCTGTGGCTCGCTACTTGCACTACGAATCGAACAAGACCGTGTCATCTAAACCTGACCATTCGATATTCTACTGTCAACTAAATGGGTGCCCAAGCTGTGTCTACCTACGTATATATTGTGATCTGTCGTTCTGCCGCGAATTTCGACGTCAATCGGCTTAAATACACATCCAATTGACTTACGAATCGTCTGTGGAATGTTTGCGCAAACTCGTTCGTTCGTCGAAAGCTATTTCATAGTCACAGAATTGATCTCATGGGTTTGATTTGATGATCGATGGTTTTTGAATGATGGAATATCTACCGTGTGATTAATAAATCGTGAATATTTACGAAAATGCAGACTCACGCGAATAGAATCTATGAAAGACAGTAATCGAGTAGAATATTATGTCTTCTTACGAAGGTTTTAATAGGTGCAGATACATTTACCCTATTTCGATACGTTTCGCGGTAGATCCCGAGCAGATCAGAGGATCCACGATGAATCGAATAAATATATAACAGAAAATAATTAAAATCCGTGGTCGATTAATTAACACTGCTCAAACCATCGTCATAAAAAACCATCTCTCACAAAAAGGTATCCCGAAAAAGCTTGCACATTCCAAGGGCCATATAAAACACACCGTCATATATATCGATCCTCACGCGTTGTTCTCTGTTCGACAAAACAGAGAAAAAAGCATAGAATCTTCGATTTCAAGATTTTCATTTCGATTTCAAAATTTCAATTCCACGCGACAGAACGCCACCTCTCCGCTAATTTCTACTCAAGTGTGTCCGCAATAATTCTGCTCGTGAGTGTATGTACGTGTGAAAGAATGTGAAGCGTGAAACAGGGTGGGAAAGCCCGCGAAGGAGGGGGGGGGCGAGGTCAGGGGAAAAAAACTCATGCAAATGATAGGACACGTCCCACCATTGTCCTCGTTCGAGTAGGCGCGGGACTGTCCGAGAAAACGACGTGGATCGTTGCGTGGATCGTTCGAGATGGGTGGAGGGGAGGGGGATAGATGCACAGAGTCAAAAATAACGAGTGGGGAGAAGGGGGCAGGGCCAGTAAAACAAAAAAGTCGAAACAAAAAAAATTTAGGACAGAATGAGCTGTCGTTTTTTGTCACTTACCCTTCAGAGAGGATGTTATCATGGGGTCACCTGAAAACGAGACAAGTACAATATTGCAGTGAACGTCATGTATGAAAGTGAAAGAGAGAGAGAGAGAGAGAGAGAGAGAGAGAGAGAGAGAGAGAGAGAGAGAGAGAGAGAAAGAGAGAGAGAGGAAAAGAGATAGAAACAGATAAAATAGACAGGTACAATAAAGAGAGACGGAGAATGATAATTATTCTGTGATCGTCGTAAAACAACCGAGATGCGAGGCATATGACTTAGAAAAAAAAAAACAACAAACAAACAAACAAAGTGATGATAGATCAGAGAAAGAGGAGACAGATAGAGACCGTGTCTTTTGTTTTTCTTTTATTTCTTCTTTCTCTTCGTCCTCTCGTTACGTGCCACGCTCTACGAAGCCTGGCAGGACTAATTAATCCTTAACGACTTGACCCTCGAACCGTAGGATCCAGACGTATAGCGTCGTGGAAGATCGAAGAATCGAGTTACATGTGGCTGTTACTGCGTGAACGCTAAAATACGTCGAATACAGTAAGCTCTGTCTATAAATACGATTCGACGATTCGTAGTTTCGTTCCCAGATAGCACATGACGCCTTGAAGATGCCCATTTTACGACTATTTTAAGACTAAGGCGCCTTTAAGCCGTCTTCAAGGCGTCATTGAACGCTATGTGCTATCTAGGTATAGATGAACTAGCAGACAGAGCAGTGTCTTCGTTTCGTATTCGACTGGCTGTGAATAAATTTGATGTATTTGTACAATGAAAGCTAGGTGTTTTTAAATAGTGATCGCGTGACGCCTTGTCGTTTAGACAAGACGTTAACGAATCTATCGCGTTCTTTATCGTTCCTGTAATAGAAATATTGCTGGTATTGCACCTTTCAGGGGCCATTTTAGTAATTACTTTTCTAGCTTCAATAATGAAAATAATTCCGCGATAACCCGTTGCAATTTCGGAAATAATTGGCGAAATAATTCATAATTCACAAGGCACCCCAGAATACTCATGTTTGTAACGCATGTGTCTATTAAGCGACTTGGAATTTCATTTCATTTTCAATTTTAGAATTTTTGAAGTTTGAAGTATTGACGTTGTCTCCTCGTCAATAAAATCGTTCCAGCACAAAAGGTAGCAAATATCGCAGGGCCGTGTCCGATGGGTCGCGTGGGCCCGGCGCGCAGCGAAGCAGGGACGGTCTTTGGGGCCGAGATCGCAGCCCGGGGGGGTCAGAGATCAGGCATGCGCCGCAGAAAAGAACGGGAAAACGTTCTCTCCTCTCGCAACAGATAGGGTATCTCCTCGCATAATGCGCAAGTGGGAGGCTCGCTCACAAGGCAGACACGCTTAGGGATCCGAGCCACGGCCGCTCGGAACTGTCTTCGCTGAAGAAGACCCTTCTTTGTTCGCCGTGGCTCCTTCCTACGGGTGTATCCATCCTCCTACTCCTCCCTTTATTAGGCTTTGTTTCACCGAAGCCCTTTACCACCGGCGACGACCGATCCGTCGGCGACGTAATTTCATGTAATCGCGGTACACTTTTTCCTTCTGGCGAGGGCGCAGACTACTAACACTCTGCCGGATGAACTTCGCTAGCCTAAAACCATCTATCATTGGTTGTCGAACACTTGCATTGCCCTGACGATCACCAGTCACTGGACCATATCAAAATAGAATATTGAATATTAACAATACGCGGTAAAACTGAACGTATATAGACGTGCAAAAACAACTGACCAAAATATATTTTTTATTTATAATATAATGGAAGAATGATCATTGGAAATGTCGTTTAATTTCATAGATATAATTTTTATACGCTATTAAAATGTGGCTGTTTAATACCAATCAGTAATGTGATGCTTCATTGACTAGAGAGTCAGATATTAACCATATTAAGTACTTGACGACAGTTGAACGGCAAGAGAAATTTTGCGCGAGGGGGCCATCGCGTTTGGAGGAGCCCGTAACGCGGTTTAATCGGTAGATTAAAGTGAATGATATTGGCAGAACCTGGTATATCCCCGAGCAGAAGTGTAAATCTATTCACTGCCAGGATGCAATTACACTGGTGCATCGGAACGTTAACTAGCCGAGGTTTCGAGTTAATCGTGAATATGAATTATCGCGTCTTCTCCCTCTTTCTTTCTCGTGACAGGGTACCGATGCGTGGCTACGGTTGTTCGTCGCAATGTAAGGGGACAGTACTATCATTTACTTGAGAACGAACGTGCTTGTTGTAAGTGAACATGATGTATATGTCCTTGGAGTTAATTAATATCGGTTGTGTTTATCCACGAGTCAACCGAATTCCCAAGCTCTGGAGATCCAACTTTCCGAATTCCCAAGCTCTAGATATTTAACTTCTTGAATTCCTAATCTCTGGAGATCCAACTTCCTGAATTTCTAAGCACTGGAGTTCGACTTCTCGAATTCCCAAACTCTGGAGATCCAACTTACCGAATTCCTAAACACTCGAGAACCAACTTTCCGAATTCGAAGATTTCAGACGTCAGTAAGTTCCGGAATTCCAAAGCATTCTGAGACATCAAATACTTCCGAATTCCATCGGAACATTCAAGTTACTGAATGAGGTTCTAATCACCCAAATCCCAATGTTCTGAAGTTCTAGATACCCAAGATCCCAATGTTCTCAAGTGATATCATCTAGGATCCCAATGTTCTGAGGTTCCCATCACCCAAGATCCCACTGTGTTAAAGTTTTAATTACCCCAAA
Organism: Dufourea novaeangliae; assembly: GCF_001272555.1. NCBI lineage: Eukaryota > Metazoa > Arthropoda > Insecta > Hymenoptera > Halictidae > Dufourea > Dufourea novaeangliae. The sequence goes on along the minus strand of NW_015373910.1, from coordinate 4,714,795 downwards.
TTCAAACTTCCAAAGTTCCAATCATCTCAGATCAAAAACTCTGGGGTTCGAGTCACCCTAAATCCAAAATTATGAATTTCTAGTCACCCTAGATCCATATTACACAGCTTCCAAACTTCCAAAATCATTGGAGTTTCCATATTCCTGAATAATTTATGTTAAAAATCGGTACTTTCACGACGATTCAGGGATTAAGAATCACGTGTCCGATGCTACGCGCAGCCAATAGCCCCTGAAACTGCATCTGTGCGTGCATCTGCTTGCAGATGCGAGCCGCGGCAGCGCGTGTGGGCCGAGAGCAGATCTTCCGGTGGATTTCGCGCGATGACTCACCCGCGCGTCTCGTTCCACGAATCGTTCGTTACTCTTCGAAACATCCGACGCGGTTACACGAAAATATCGAGGATCCTTTGACACATTTAATCGAATAATAAAATGCACTAGTCTATTCCCAGACAGCACATGACGCCTTGAAGACGTCCATTTTACGGCTATTTTAGGTCCAACCTATCTGGATACGTCAATAACATAGCTTTAATTTAAATTGTTTCAATTAATTCAATAATGTACATAATAGCCCATCATGGATACCTTACCACATCATAAGTACTGTAATTATTCATTGTATCGAAATAATAAAAAAAAAACGTAATACCGTCTTCAAGCGGATCTACGCACAGGCAAGGTGTCACACAGCCCAAAGAAAACCGAGATTCAGTTTTTCCCGGCGGAAAAACTTCGTTGTAGAACCGAGTGAAGCGTGTAACGGAAACCGGAGGCGAGCAAATCGGACAAAGTCGTCCGCTAGGGGACGCAGGCGAACGAGAAGGAGGAGGAAATCGATTATTCGCCGCGGGGGCCGTATCCTGCGATCGTCTGCTTAGAGGCATAAACACCGGACCCGACGCCGCGAGTTTAGATCCTGAAACGTTGCATTATCCTCGGCAACGAGACGGAACGAGCGCGTCCTTGAGCGGCGGAGAACGCCGCCATGCGTCTTAGGATCCTCCTCTCGATCCATCGTGACAGACATTACCGTTCTCGGTGTTGTGAAGGATCATCGGTACCGATCCAGGGTTAAATGATCGTGTTTCAGCGACCAATGATTGTAACCCTAAGGATCTATCTACCACGATACATCGACCGTGGCCCTTATACTTTTATATACAGTAAACTATCGGTGAGTGCTCCTCGGTACTGAGGTGTAACGCTGGCTCTTTAATGGGGTTTAATATAGTGATAGAGCTTCGAATTATGAAGGGAATGATGTTTGTTTCAGATATATATGGTCATTAGTTTATGAAATATTTAATGTTCAGTGCGGGGGAGCCTTCGAACACTCATCGAGGATTTACTGTAAAAGGCAAAGAAAGTTAGATTGTAGTAAGTACGATTATCCAAAATTTTGTTTGTTTACCTGAATGTATAACAAATAAAGGCCAGAAGGTTTTGTTTACGATATCTGTTTAGCTTTTCTTTTTTCAAAAAAATTCCTAAGTGTCATCTTATTTTCCGGCCGCTACAGGGGAAAGGGGCCTTAATTGGTCCTTCCACTAATTCGTCGACAAAATTTTGTACGGAACGCCAATTGACGATCGGAGGCTCGCGTGTCCTGCAGACACGATACGACTTCCGGTCTCCAGGGAATTTTCCATTTTTTTATCTTTCGTAGCCTGCTCTCAAGGCTCCTCCTCCACACGGCTTCCGTTTCGCGGCCTTCACGCCGCGACGGCCATTGTTTGATTCTAGTTATTCCGACGCGACGTTTTCGAACCTACGAATGAAATCTTTAAATCGATTTTTTTTCTTCAAACGATCGAAATTTCTGCATCGAATCCACGGTCGAATGATCGGAAATTTTTCTATCGTATCGGCATAGTTCGATCGATCGAGATTACGTATCCCTGTCGTGAAAACATTCAAGAACAATGGAATTTCGCGAATGTAAATCGACGAGTGGACACTCGTCGCGTATTTGAACGAGTATTGGAGAATTATTCAGACCGTTTTCATGGATGAACGAAAAGGAGATTCATCGTTGCGATGAAGAGGCAACCGTCCGCGGACGCTGTACACCGGCACCCGTCGGGGTAAGTATATACCAGATTTGAATAAATGAAGACTGGGCTGAAAACAGCGTGGACGAGACGATGGAAGAAAACGGCGAACGATTAGATACGGTTTTCATGTATACCGCCACTCCGGATGATGAACGTCGTTGTTTATTCCGACTCGCTGGATTACCGTGTATTTCCATAGGAGAAATATAACGGCACCTCGCACGCGGACCGACGATATGTACCTACTCGGTGATAATGGAGACACTATGAAGAAAAATATATGTCTTTTTAGGCGACTCAAGTTCTCGAGAGTCCTCGAAACGGACGAAGCTACTGGACAGTCGACGACTTCGATCAGTTTTAAGGTGGCCCAATGGAGCATTGTTAGAAGCTTCAACTTTCATGACATTTAAATTTAATCCAATTCTGTTTATGTTACACCAATTGAGGAATCGGTTCAGATCCGATTGCAAATTATATTCATCGATTCGATTCGTTAAAGCACTCCCGATCATCATCGTCGACACCGTTGTCTGTTCGCGTAATCCAGACATTTCCGGGTAATAAGATGACTCAAAGCTGCGCGTCATGGGACCCGTGTTGCAATTTTCACCGGTTCCGTATCAAACGGGGTGCTCCGAATAAATTCGTAGAAAGGTAGTAGAAAACGGCAACGCAACACCGATCGAATAAAAGCAACAGATTCCCTTATGAATAATTCAGCGTTCGTTTTCCCGCCCGCCCGACCGTCGACGACGACGACGACGAGCGGGCTGCGTCGCTGTTTCCTCTAACCCCCTTCTATACAAGTCTTCCGTGCAGAGTTACTATCTCTCTCTAACACAGAGACAGGGGTGGATTTGCCTCTTCGGTCGATCGTCGTTTTTCGTCGACGGTTTTTGTTTTGCGTACAGGGATACGTAGTAAGCAGTCCACGGTAGATTGTGTTGCAGAGCGGTTACGCAAACGTATTCACGCAGAGACAAACCTGTGTTAGTCTTTCTCGTCTTCGTCGTACAGTCACAGTCACACACCTTTAAGGGGGTACGTACTAGAAATGTAAGTGTTCGGATATTTGAACTATTCGAATTATTCGAATACTCGTAGCAGTTCGCGTCGTTGTCCTAATACGTACAAAATGGGTTCTTTCTTTATTTTATCGCCCAATAAGACGATCACTTTTCCGTCCAAACATGTCCTAGAAGCACTTCGGTCGAAAAGGACCTAACACAAACGGTTCGTTCCTCTTGGTACCATTCAGGGTATCGATTACCCACGACAATCGATCGCGATCCTAGTCCTTCGTTTCTTTTTTTTTCCTCCCGCGTTAAAAGAAGGATCGCTGCCAAGAGATTTACCTGGAAAGGAACGCGATCCTCTAGGGTATGAACCGAGCGTGTGTGCCTCCGCACATATACAAGGCAACGGAATGGGATTTTAATCAGGATATACACAAGTTATACCCACGAAAGAAGCTAAAGCTACCCAACGTTATTAATTCCTCCAAGAAGGATCAAGCCATTTGGTGATTGACGTCGCGTGACGATCGCAGCAACCGTCGCTTATGTAATTTCAGCGTAGAATCCTCCAGGGTTGCGATCCGGATAATAGACGTCCGCGGAAGCCAAGGACAGGACAGGGTAGAGGAGCCTAGCTAGCGATGGATCGTCGACAGTGGAGAACCTGGGAAACCGTAGCTTTCTTATCTGTGTTCTTGTTACCTTCCCGATTAACTGTGCTTCGAACGGGAACGAAAATTGCGACCATTAACCGTAAAGTTGATTCGGATGGAATTGTGACACACTGTTGCGTTCATTAGCGATGAAAAGGGGGGAGTCTTAGATAGCACAAGACTCACGAAAATTAAAGGAATCGTCTATAGGGTTATTCCTCGCGAAATTTAACACTTTTTGGAATAACATTTCGGATTTTGTTGACACTCGGATATGTTGTAGTCTCTGGTGATATACATGGTGTTCTTGGTATTAGTAACCACCGTTTTCTTGCAAATAGTGAATATTAGAAAAAAATTATGTAATTTTTTCGTATGTGCACAATTTTTGTTAGAAATGACGGTGACCCTCCATTTTTTAAATGGAATGCTATATATATTTTTATATCGTATCAAAGTGTGTGTCAAGACGAATTCATTTGTCTACGATACAATGACCTCCACCTACCTAATAAAAATGATTTAAATTTAAAAAAATAGCTTTAGTCATTTATTTTGTAATAGTTTCAAAGAAATGCTATTTTATAATAGTAGAACCCAATTAAAAAATTTTTTTAAAAATTCTGTTATAGGCCTATTTGTTCTCTCTATCCATGAGGATTTACAGTGACCCTCTACGATAACTATTCTAAAGCAGTTCCGAGTTTCGAGCATTAATCGTAGATTGACTGTACCTTGAAGACCGTATATTACAAACTTGAATTAAGTGAAACCGAACTATCCTTCATAACACATGTAACCAATAATCTTCCATCGACACTCACAGATTTATAGTCGTTGGTGCCAAAAAAACGAATATGTACCACTCTCCTATAACCACTCTCATATATACCACTCTCACTCTCTTTTTAAACCACTAGTTGGAGTTTCGAACGAATAGAAATAAAGAAACATAATTTCTCGAACGTACACCCCCCCTCGTCACTCATTTTCAAAGCACAGTCAATTCAAAATAATTCAACCCAATTGTAATGATTCTTTTTCAAACCACCAGTTAAAGTTTCCAACGAACGGTAATAAAAATAATTTCTCGAAACTGCACTTATAGTATTTTGCAGAGCCCTATAAATGCATAAAATCTGCATGATTCTTTTTACAAACCACCAGTTGAAATTTCATACGAACAGAAAAAACGGGTCACAATTCCTCGAAAGTACCCTTTCCGTCGTAGATTTACGAAAAAAAAATTAAATATGTACTGGCAGGACCGATTGATCCATACAAATCCACGCCCCTCGATTCTAGTCAGCTCGTAAGCGCCAATGGTCGATGATGGAGCAACCTCCGCCATAGAGAAAATCTGGATTGGATACCTGGTCGGTCGTAAGGAGCGGCTCTCCTCGGCCCGTTCTGCCCTCTAACAGGGTGGTATTGTTGTTGCTGGTGCAGGGGCGGCGTCTGGCCGTGTTGCAGCTGCAGCTGATACTGTTGCGAGCTGGAATAATGGGCGGTAGCGTTCGCTGTCGACGGGGCGTCCGGTGGTTGTTGCTGATACTGGTCCCCTGGATACTGATGATTAACGTGGCTCGGATGATGATGGGGATAGGGTGTATGGGGATGGGACGAGGGATGGGGATGCTGTTGAGGGTGGGCGTAAGGGGCGCACCAGGTGTAATACGGCTGCCATGAAGCGCCGGCATCCACGTTTGCCATCCCATCGCCTCCTTCTTCGCTCCCCATTCGGCGGCAGGACACTCTTTTGGGACGCGCACCTTTATCAATCCCTTTCTTCTTTCACTGTTTTCTTTTTTTTGCTTAACGATTGTTCACTGTATAATTTATTAGTCCAGTGTCGTTCACGGTTTCTCTGATGGGTCTTCACTGACCGGAATCATGCTGACCTGGTCGAGTAGTCGAACGTAAGCAACAGAGTTGCGAGATGTGGTTTGCGATAATTTTATTTATTTATTTATATATTTAGTTATTTAAGGGGTATAAACCCAGTATACATACATAACATGTAATGAAAATAAGATTAGAAACAGTTACGTCAATATGTTATACAGTATGGAATTAGTCGCGATAGAAAATTTTTAATAAAATATTAACTAACAAGGAAAGGCACGGAAGTGTCGCCCTCTGATTTTGTTGAAACTTCGTATGTCTGTTAAACAGTCAAAAATAAGGGATACGTATTTTTTCTTATCGGCTGAGACGCGACTTTAAGGGAAGAAACTACCCCTCTAAGTTTCGACCCAAAAGTACTATCTCGGAAACCAGAGGAGATACATGAAAACTTCTAATGGACGAGGTTTGCGGTTTTTTATGTGGAATAATATGGTGCTAACAAATTGTCCAAAATATAATTTGTTTATAACAAAAAAATTTCGGATCGAAACTTCGAGGGGTGGTGTCACCCCTTACAGTCGCGTCTCAGCCAATTAAAAAAAAAGACGTATCTCTTATTTTTGACTACTTAACAAACATACGAAGTTTCATCGAAATCGGAGGGGGACACTTCCGTGCCATAACCTTCCCCTTTACCTTCCCTCACTACCAAGATAGTACCATCCGCAATTTTCCCTCGTTGAGGGATTTTTCTGGCCACGAGTCTCATAGACTCAAAAAAAGATAGGTGAATTTAAAATTGTTTTAAAAATTGAATTTCAAATTGTGTTTAAAATTGTTTATAAATTCATCTAGTTCTTTTGGATGTATGAGGCGGGAAAATAATCTCTTTCTAGATATTCAAATTACATCGAAGAAGAGAAAAAAAAAAAGGTCACCTAAGTACCCTTGTAAGAAACAGGGTCCGAAACAGAATTGTCTGAGTCGTTTCGGAATAGATTTATTACAACCTCCCAGCTGACTGATTGTAGGACATTAATGTCGGTTTGAATTGAAACGTATCCACGAGACAGCAGACACGACACGCGAGACCCCCGTCAAGAATTCGTAAATTCGAACGTCCTCCGAAAGGAATCAAGACGAAACAATGCTCCGAATAAACTCTGGCAACCATAATTCCCCTACATGCCACACTTCCATAAAACGGGAGAATCATAAATTTTTCATGCGAATGATCGAATCCACGGGGAGTCTGGTCGACGTTGAATTTAAATATCGTCGGACGATGAACACTACCGACAGTCTATTACCGGAAGCAAATGACGTTTGCCACGAGACGATTCACTAATCGGTTTCGAAATCACTTTCACGGAAGACCAAATTATATCTTCATTCAACAAACTTCTATTCAACAGAAAATTTCCCCCCTATCGTAATGATTCGTTCGTTTCAATCATGTGTTGAAGTGTCGAACGAACGGAAATAAAGAAATATAATTCCTCGAAAATATAAATTCTCGTCATCCATTTTCAAAACAAAGTCCATTCAACAAAATTTAACCCAATTGTAATGATCCCTTTTGTTTAACCACTAGTTGAAGTATTGAACGAACGGAAAGAAAGAAATATAATTTCCCGTTTGGAGTGACCCAGTACCACACATACAGTGAGAGTCAAAAGTGAGTATACACTTTAAGAGCATAGGGATTCATTCATATTTATTTCTCTCATTTTAGAATCTAACATTTCGCATAAATGTTCACGTGACTATGCAGGAGGGCTTTACTGATTGAAACTGTTTTCCTTAGCTTTGACTCTCACTGTACAATCGTCAATAAACAAACGATATTTACTTACACACCGACCTAACACGACGTATCCAAGAACCGTCTATTACCAGACTCATGTGCATATAACATATGTATATATATATATTTATATAATATATGTGTGTGTGGCCATGTAGACAGTTGTGCACATGACCAAGCATTATATATGTACGCGTTGAACCGAATAGTCTCTCTTTACACACACACACACACACACGACACACACGAACACTCGCTCACGCACACACACACACTGCGCGCGCGAACACTGGTCGACTGTATATTGTAGATCGACGGAAAAGGATATAGACCGTGCGGGCCGCGCAAGAGCCTGAAGAGAGGCTCGAGGATGACTGAGAGGAACAAGTCTCCTCTCTCCTCCGCCTCGAGGCGAAAGAGGGTTGAAAGCACGAGGCCCGACGAGTGAGCCAGCCAGGGCGGATACCGGGGGATGCGACTCTCCGGTCCACGTGCACCTGGCGGCACGTTCCTCGGTCACGTGGACCGCGATACCACCTTCCCCCCTCCCTCTACCCTTCCGACCGCACACCCAGCGTTCTCGATGACGCGGCCCCACACCGTGTGTACTACACAGGTGTGCGAGTACTCGTAATTTAAAAGCTGAGCCGAACTCGATACGATTGCTCGAGTCGAGTGTTTGAATTTTTCGAGCTACTTGAAATCAACGAACCGTTTGAAAAAAAATGCGAGCTACGTCAGAAACTCAAATGGGTCGAATATTCGAACGCTCGTGAAGATTTCGATTTACTTGGAAATTGAATTTCCAGCTCGGAAATTGTTGAATTATTCGAATATATTCGAACAGATCTCTAACTTTCGAGTTACTCGTAAATATTCGAATTTGTTAGAGATTGTTACAGATACGAAATCAATCGTTCTGTCCTCGTTAAATGTGCCAATCCGCGGGGCTTTTAATTAGCGTGTCACGTCGTCTTTTCCGCGATGAATAATTCATCCCGAAATTAATCATCGGCTAATTGATACTCGGAGACTCGAGAAGGTGACGACTGTTTTTAATGGGACGTCCAACGATACCCAATTTAAAGAACGCTACGACGAACGGAGGAACAAACACAGGAAAGATTTGCCCCGCTAAACGAAGAAATTACACCTGGCCGAATTTTCGGCTCGGATTCGAACTCAACGTTGGTCAATAAACATTACAACAGATCCACATTATTACATATTTACATCAATTATTACATATATACATCGTTTTCTAGAACCAAAAATGAGTTCTTCAGTTGTACGACTTTAAAATAATTTCCAAAGCTACGTTCACCGGATTTCCATCGGTTGAAACTGCGATCGATCAAAAATCAAGACAGGGGAATAGAAAGTAAATAAAAAATGTGGAAATTCAAATATGGATTCTTATAGCTTAATTACAGAAACTGGAATCGAATAAAATGTTGTTTAGTTTATATACTATTGAGTCATGAACATGAAAACGACCCACGTGGATTTATAAAATTTATTAAAAAAATTATTGCACACTTCGATGTTTCAATAAAAAAAATATTTACCTTCTGGTTTCTCGTTATGTTTGATTAAATCTGTGAAAATACTAAATACCCTCATTTTGATTGACTGATTCATCAACGCCCTCTTACATAGACAACCACTAAGAAGGGATTTTTCGTAATTCAACCCCTAAAAGGTTGAGAAGGGGTAAAATGTATTTTCTGGGAAATGTATTTTCTAAAAAAAAATTTCTTGAGCCTCCTCTCGCCACTTCTCTTGAAACAACGGTGCGCGAGAATGCAAATGGGGACGCTGGGATTTCGAATTGGGGGAAGGAAAAGAATCGTTTGAAGTAGGATAGAAGTTTCGAAGACTAGAGGAGGGAAAACGACGAGGGCGCAGGGACGTAGAGGGGCAGGTCAAGGAGTACGTTGACCTGAATTGACCTGACCTGCGACAACCCAACGTGTCCGACGGATAAACTGTCGTATATCAAAGTAATCTCATGCACGGATCATTCGGACCATGGGGCCGTATGTATACGATTCCCTCGAAGGAATATGTACCGTGCGCGCACAGGGGGACGTGTTACGCACGCAGCGCCGATCGTTGCGATTGTTTCCAAATTTGCGCGAGCAAACGCACAGTGGTACAGAACGCCTATTTAGGATTTCATAAGCTTAATTTGTATGTGAAAATGGGAATTTCAAATCTACACTTGGTAAGCATGTATTCAATGTTCATATTTATTAAAAAAAATATATATAAAAGTAACAAGTAATGTTTTTTAATAATAGTTTATTTCAAGAGAACTTGTGATTGACAATGATAATTCCATAAAAGAAAAAAGTTTTTAGTTTGTTTATACAAAAATTATTATTAAAAAACATTACTTACTAATTTTGTATGTTTTTGACAAGTATTAACATTAAATATATGCTTACCAAGTTTGGTTCCGAAATTCACAATTAAGCTTCTGAACTCCTACATCGATGTCCTGTACCACTGTGAAACGTGCCTACTTAATGCGGCACTTCGTTTATCCTGATTAATCTTGCATGTAGAACCATTAATAAAACATCCTCGGATTTAAAGCATTCGCCCAGCGCACGGAGAGTGTAGATATTTTGGCTGATTATGCGTTTACAACGAATCCTATTACGATTTCAGTATTTGAAGTCCTGTTACGTGACGGTCACCGGTGACCGGCGTCACGTGAACTAAATGTTTATATGTCGAAAGATTCGAATGGTTCTGAATAGTTCGAATGGTTCTGCATAGTTCGAATGATTCTGAATAGTTCGAATGGTTCTCAATAACAATATTACAACATAACATGACATTCCTCACTGTATAATAAAATCAGCGATATTATTGGACGATATAACAATTTTCTCTCTACATTCTTAAAAGCAATAAGAATCGTGCAACAATTAAACAGTTGAAACGATCGTCACCCAGGCACACCATTGTAGCCATCACATCCCTCCCTCTCGCCCCCGAACCGGAAGTAGTGTTCACAGAGAACCAGTCTGCAGAAGGATGACCTCATCCGTGTAGGGTGAAGCGAAGCGGCCCGCGGACGCAATTTATATTTTAATCGACCAATACAAGACCTTTATCTGTCGAACGCCAGGCGAACGAACGCCTCCGTTCATCTACCCCATCTGCGTCCCCCGTCTCCGTCATCTCGACGAAAGAAGGAGGGAAAAAATGGACGACAGAGGGGGTGATAAAAAAAGAAACGATCTCACATTGAACCAGGCCCGATTTAAATATGGAAAATCGGTCGAGCGAAAAATACAGGGGGGAGGGGGTTAAAGTCAACGATTTCGAGCGATCTTCGAATTGTATATAATAGAAAATATACATATATATATTTATAAAAATAAAGTTTTTTTGCACCTATTATGGAGTGCCTTATTAAAAGTAAAAGTATTTCGTTAATTACTAATTATTTCATAAAAAATTTCTTTTTGGGGAGTCCAGAAAAATGAAACTTACCAGGGAGTAAATGATTTATAATTCAGTCAATTTTTAATATTTTCCCATAGCAAAGATCGTATGAATATTCGGAAAACATAAATAAACATCTATGCAAACAGCCCGTATGGTTTCTGTAGATAAAATAAATCCCAAAGATACACTATAAAAAAAAAATAATATTCCTGACTAGAATACTCCCTTAAACATAAGTGTTTAATAGAGTAGAGGGGTGTATAATCACAGACAAGACTAATTTCGATGCGTGAAACGGCAACTCATATTTTTTAAATATTTATATTATATTATTTAAACATTTATTTTACATTACCTATATATGTATATAATATATGGATTCAATATTTATTTCATATTAAAAAGTGTGGCTCAAGAAATATTGTTTCAATATTTTAAAAACATATTTAACAAATATTTTTGTGCTACTAGGGATGGGATCGTCCGAGCGTGAAGACACAGGGGATTGCACGGAACGGTTCCCATCAATGTCTCGAAACCGTCTCTGCGATTGACTGGCCGGAATCGCGCGCTAGGATGTGAAACGATAATAAGCCTCTGGTACAGTTTAGCCACGGACGAATGGGTCGAGTCCCACCTGGTTTTCAATGCGCAAGGGGCTGTTCCGATTGTGCCCGGGTAAACGGTCCAGACGGGATATATCAGCCCTCGATTAATTAGCAACAGAGTGTAGCCCCACCGATTTATTTCGATATCGCGACGAGTGTGGAACAAGAGAAAGGGTGGTGACGGGTTGGCTAATTCCAGCCAGAGTGTACAGTTCCGAGGGATGGCGGACGCGTTTTGTATCGGAACATTAAATCCACCTACGCGCACTTTCGAGTCGCCAGCGATGAAACGAAACCCAAAATATACCCCTTTTCGCGTATTAATAGGCGAGCACCCCGTCGGAGATTTCAGCGACGTTCACGCAATCGCGGGCACAAGAGATAATATCGTTACTTAATACGACGATAATAAAACGAATGATAAATAGGAGTGAGACTTTTTTAATCTCCATCCGTCCCCTTGTGTCGATTTGACACAGTTTTCTCCTAAGAAATGACGTTATTCATTCATATGTAGATAAATTTGCTAAAATGCTTCCTGACTTTTACTTTAAAGAATTTGCAAATCTAACTATTTATAACTTTATTATAGTAATTTTTATTACTAATTACGAATTTATAATAAATATTACCAAGTAAACCCCCGCGTATTCTCTCTGGAATTAATTTAGAATCCGTGAAACGATTCATCTGTAGTTAGGGGTTAAAGTTCGAGTGACAAGAAAAACGACACGTCCGTCTGGGATCAGCTGCGGGACTGAGAAAGAGGGAAGAAACGTTCTCGAATGAGGTGTTCGGTTGTATAGGGCCATTTTATCCGGTTGGTCCGGTGTTACGCAACGGTTCCCTGAAGGCGAGCTAATAAGCAGGTAGTTCCGTTTGTACGCGCTTTGCATTTAATAGTTCCCCAGCCTCTCCACCCCCATCGAACGCTCTGCCCACCATCGCCACCCCTCCGACACGATTTCCATCGGCGAGTCCTCTCCCGTTCACGTGGCGGGACACGTGAATCCGACACGTGGGAGTCCCCCCGTTCGCGATATCGAACCAACCGTCCGATGCTCGAAGATATTTCCGAGTATTTCAGATACTGGTGAGGTCGCGTTTTATTTATACATGCAACTGTATCTTCGACTGTTACATAATACAGGGAAAAAGAGGAAGACCCGGGGGATATATGGTAGGGTTGAGAATCATAATTGGAATAAGTCGAAATATTGAAAATTTCAGTTGATACTATTTTTAACCGTCAACGGTCATATGGGTCTGTTTGACCCGAAGGCAACTTGAGGCGAAGTTTTACAAACATCCTCAAAATTTTATTGATAAATATTAAAAATTTTAAAAGTTAATTTTAAAGAACAATTCTTTTTTTATTTGTAATGTAATGCAGAGTAAGAAACTATATTGTAATCGTTTCTTAGTTAGTAAGTACTTAAACAATTTAATTTTTTATGTGCCAAGTGATTTCTATCGGTTGCATTAACGATCCCTCTTAATTGACATAGATTCTATAAATGCTGCGCGTTCATCCCGTGCACACACACACGCACACACCGTGGTATTTAACGGGAATGGAAAAATGCCTTGTGAATGCCGCAAGGACGTCATACCACGGAGCCGCGATACAATGCACGTGATACTTTCCCACGTGATTATTCACGGACAACCTGTGAACGAAACGAAAATGAACAAAAAAACACACACACACACACGCACGATCAGGGAAGAATCTTTTTGGTTACGAAATTTCGCATTAATTATTGAATCAAAACGAGTCTCGAATGACACTAGGTTGCTTGAGAATGCATCTTATTCGAGAGATATTTAGGATTAGATTTTTGTTTTAAAGACAGAAATTGTATTCGTGAAATAGATAAAATAAAACTTCATGTTCAAATATCGGAAATAATACTGGAACTGATATGAAAGTGTTTGTATTGGTAAAGGAAGGAAATTCCACAATTATACAGAATTGTCGGAAGAGTATTTGAAACACTTTCACAGCCAATGTGTAGTATCGTGTCCAATTAGCAACATCGAGAGCAATAATCGAAGGTCTATCTGTTGAACAGAATCAAAGAATGTAGAATGCGACAGAGTGCAGCATAAAACTGAAGCTGTTCGAATTCGATTAACCGTTAAACTAATCTAAGTTTATTAATCTTACTTTAAATTTCTATTATAAACATATTTTTTGTGGACAAAAAATGTGTGCATTGTTGGACGAAAAATTCGAAAAAAGTTTGACCGTTAACAGGCTAAAAGTTTTCTTGAATACCTCCGTAACTACCACATACAGTAAAGTCTCTAATATTTCTGCTTTATCCCCACTGAAACCTCGGCCTGGAATGCAGTTCATAAAGTGACACAATTCATAAAATCCAGAAATCGTGTTCCTCTGCAATAATTACTCCAAGACGGCCCGAGGTTCAAGCGTTAATCGAAGTTGTACTGTATTTTTTAAAAATTTGATTACCTCCTATTTTAATCTTATCCAAACTTAAGTACCTGCTTAACCATTATTCTAACTACTATTTCACATCTTATTCCAAATTTTAATTATCTTTCCCAACCACCACGTGTATTATCTGATTTAGAAAACAATCTTCATATTACAACTTTCAATAGAACGATAACGAATACAATAAAACTAACAGTAATACAATTATACGAAAGGAACTTAAAGAAAATATAAAAATCAATGCAAATCATCGCTTCAAGGGATCACATCACTAATCGAGGATTTACTGTATATACAAATGTCCTGCTATACGGGACTCAGAGGCTCAAAAGTTAAAACTAAATAAAGAAGTTTCTTCTAATATAATAGAAAATAATACACATTTTATCTCATTTTACAACGATAAAAACATAATGTTTTTTTCGTTATATGTATTATTAATTTTTCCTATTGTATATCGCGCGGGAACGAAAAAGGACGGAAATGGCTAAAAATGGCCATGGTCTCTCCGTGGTGGAGTCGTGATTTTCTCATTTTTCTGAATCTACGTAGAAAAGAGACTCCGTCGGCGGCTGCGTGCCGGACGTGCCCGGCTACGAAGGTCGGTCTCTCCGGACGTGACATCACTGGCAATCAGTTCTTTTTTTTTTTTTTTTAGACACGTGAGAAAACAATTGTTCCTTACAATGCCGTAATAAAATGGTACACTACCGAGATCAATTTAATTGAGCTTCTCCGTGCGTGCCGGCAGCTGGCCGAGAGAGCACACACGATCGGGCGCGACACCAAAAAGAATACACGATGATCGTCGATCGAAACTCTATTATCCGAATTGCATTATGATAAACAATGAGCGATAGCCAACCGGCGATTACGAAAGTGGATCACGTGTTTTTCATTTTGAAAATTTCTGTCGTAACATTGAGATACGAATCGATATGACATAAAACGAGAGGAAAACTCATTTCGGTGGGGGGTTGAACTTACACCACTTTCATGGTTACCAACGCACACATATCTATTGAGAAGCAACAACAGTTCGTTCGGAGTAAAACTGTAAGTATTCGGATATTCGAAATATTCGAAGAATTCGATCACTTCGAATATTCAAATACTCCGAATAATCCGACTATTTCGAATAATTCAAATAATTTGCATACTTCTAATAATTCGAATACTTCTAGTAATTTGAATAACTCAAATAATCTGAATACCAGTAATAACCCTAATACCCACCGACTCTTTCCTTGCATTTTACGAAAGCTCGTCCGCAATAAATCACAGCGAGAGCCAAAGAGAGAGAGAGAGAGAGAAGGTGACTCAGATGTAACACTTAGAAAACCCGATTGAATGAGATGCCTGGGCTTACGCAACGACGATGACGGCGCCGACGACATCGGCACGAGTTGCAGCAGCGATGTTTGCGATCGGCAAGGCCATGCCTCCAGAATTTACTAGCTACCATGTTACTCATATAGTAAAAGCACTCGCGTGCGCGCACGCGCGTAGCGAGTGGTTAGTCGCGACGGATAAATAATCCGAGCAATCACCAGGCGGAACGATTGAGCCTCGGGTGGATGAAAAAGGCGCGAACAGACGCGGTCCGTTTGAACGTTTAACCTCGAAAAACGTTAAATCTAAATCTTCGCGATTTCGCTCTCGGACTCGATACATAAGATTTAACCAGTTCTCGCAGGGAGAATGGAATTTCAGATCAATTCGAAAGACATCTCTGTCGAAAAACCAGTCGCCTACATGGAAACCGTTCCTTGATGGGTAATTGAATTCGAGGTGTTGGTCGTCGACAGACGAGAGGGAAACTGTCGAAAAAAAGACGAAAAATGTCTTGACTCGTTAAAAGCCACTAGGCTGACACGCACTGCGTTAAGGCGCGTATTCACCGAGGAACAGTACACGAACACCATTCGCAAACTAATTTTCGCAGGAAATTCTCTGTTAAGGTACGTATTCATCGGCAAACAGTATGGGAACATTTACATATAGGGTAACTTGTTATGTATAAGCAATTTGAGCCTTTTAATAGACAATATGTGTATGATAGTGATTACATTAACTAACTTATTACCTATTAGGAACACATATTGTCTATCATTTTGGAGCCAATTTTAATACATTACTAACACGTCAGGAACACTACACAAACAGGTGAGAAACATTGCTCAAATAGGCGATCACTAGAACGAACAATTCATACAGCGTATGGTAACGCTTAGATACCTATATAAATTACAAACACGTCAGGAACAGTACGCAAACAGGTGAGGAACATTGCTCAGATAGACGTTCGCTAGAACGAACAATTCTTATAGTGCACCACTGAAGACGCACCTTTACGCGCGGGTGCACACGCCGCGGCCAAACGGATCGTGAAGCTGGGCGCGCGCGCCTTTCGCTTCCGGTTCACCGATCTCTCCACATTCGTTAAGCCTCGCGCGCGCGCACACTCGTTCTCTGTTCCCGACATTTATGCGACCACTTTCGCTCGGAAGGGGGTGGGGGCCCGGTTCCTCGGCTCTCCGTGGAGCTCTTTTCTTATTCATCCTCCCGTGCTAATAACGCCCACGTACACACACAGCACGCGAAACCTCGGCCGCGGTCTGGACACGCTCCCCCCCGGCCTGTAATAACCGATTCGGACAGGAGAGCGCGAGAGGGAAAGTTCATTTTACCGAGCGGGGGATTTAACGCTCGGACGTCTATCCCACTGGTTCGGCGCGCGAACTTTTATCGTGAACATGGCACGATCTTGCCATTTACGGGGTGCACGGGTATAAATTATGCGGGAATTTTGAAACATCGTGGAAAATTATCAAGTTGGTCATTTCAGAACTTAAAGAATCTCATTGCTTGGACTTCCGGTACAGTGGCCCAATTTTTGTTGGAACACGTTTTGGGGGGCGGGGGTCAGAAACACCTACCAGTAATTTTTCAGATAAAATTTTGAAAATACGTATTTGGATAATTTCGTATCGTAGTGAAAGTTACAAAAGATTTGAGAAAATATATTGTTATAACATTTTAATCATCGTTGTAAGAGTGTATTGGCAAGTAATTTTGACTTAGTACAAGAAGCACGAATGTCGGTATTTACGAAGCTGAGATATTAGCACTTGAAGTTTACGTTAAAATAATTTCTGACAAAATTTCTTCTGTTTTCAATTCCTTATCTAAATAGAATTTGAAATTGCCGTTTGTTTAATACATAGAATATATAATTGTTTGCAAACTGAATACCAGGTTTAACACAGTTTTGCAAAAATATGACATTGATACTTCTTGCGCCAAGCCACAGTAATATATGCTTAGAAAATTCATAAACTAAGAAGATAACATTACTTCTCAAAATATACAATACTAATGTTGTACTCGATAAATATTTACTATCTATCATGTAAACTATGTATGACTGAACCGAATATACGTGCTACACCTGAAGGGATTAACGTTGCGTTCAAATTTCCCGCGCTATCCTTAATGGCGGCGAGGCAACAGTGCGCAGAACCTAACAAATTCATTCGGGTTTCCACCGAAAGCACATTAAACATTTATAATATTCATTAGAACTTAATACAGCAATTCCTGCGATGAGACTGAATAATTTCGAATCACTTGGTTATAATCAGTTTATACAGAAACTCGCGGCGTTTCCAAACAAACAATAATCATTCAGAACTCGAATCTCGCACGGATGAATGTTTCATTACGATCGTAATAACGTTTACGTGGTATTAAATTTCCTTAAAGTCTCTGTTTTAAGGTGTTCTGTAGACGAATTAATGTTATAAAGGCATAAACATCCAGAGTGCAATATCCTGACAAGTAAAGCCAAGATGACGCGTGACCGTTAAACAGAATTTGAAATTCACGACTCACCAAATCCATTTTCGAAGGAAAGTTCTCGACGATCATCGACCCCGTCTGTCGTTCGATCTTCAGGTTGACTTCGTTCGCGATTTTATCACAACACTGTCACTCGTAACACTGTTAAAATAACTGAAAAGTGGAATAATAACGGAGCAGTTTGAATACTTCCATTTGTTGCCAGTGTCACCGAACGATTCGCCGTTTTTCGGCGGACAGAGTGCGCTACAGGTTGTCACGACGGCTACGTTCATATCGATAATTCAGTTTTGAAGGCTATGTTCGATGTTACCGATCAAGCAAACGGACGAAGAAATTGTTTTAGACGAAAATAAATTAGTTTTTATACTCCTCTTAGCGACATCAATATTATTTCAATTACTGATAGACACATTCTTCTATGCATACTTCAAATAAGGAACAGATTAACGATTATTTATTTAGAAACAAACGCCACGAATAAAAACGAGTATTTCCTCGATCTATAAATATATTGTACGAAATGAAAACGTATATTCATAAAAAAACATTGTTTGCAAGCTTGCTAGAACAGAAGATAAGATAACAGAAATGTGTAACCTAACCTACGAATCTACGAAATTCTCTTAAAGAAGTGGGTGAATTCCAATATTCATTTACCCATTGTATGTATGTGACTGTGGATCACATATGCATTTCTAATTCAGCATTTAATAGAGTTTAACACTATTCCTGTCAGATCAACCCTCTTAAAACTGGGTTAGAATTGTCTCCGTTACAAGACGAAACCTGCATAGTACTTGAACGTATGTCACAAAGTCCCTCGTTTTCTAACCTGCTCGAACCACATGGATCTGAACCAATTTTATATAAAACAGTGTACTATGAATATAAGTTTTTCAGCTGCAGATTAAAAGATGTGTAACTTATCGTGGACTTAGGATATCATGTCTTTAAGTCTATACACTTATGTGTACATAAATTAAATGATCGTCCATGTCTTAACACAGTTTTCACTTCTTTTGTGTTTTACTAAAACAATTAAGAGAAGGAACACACTTTTAAATTTCATTTTTATCCCCGTAAACTGATTTATTGAATTGTGAATTCGCATAAAACATCCACGGTCAACTGATGTTTCTTCTTGGCTAATCATTCGCTATGTGCCGTTGGTAAGTTCCCGATGGTGCCACGAAATTCCATGAACCCGTGCCAGATGCCAGTAGAGTCTGACTCCGTTCGTGCTGCTCTCTGCAGGGGATCTGGTCAACGTCGTAAGAACCTTGTTATCGGAATTTATGTTACATTAACCGCACTGGTTTCGAGTGGTTGATTTTACAGATAACATTAGCGTCGACCAATAGTTCACTTAAACGAACAATATACTCAACGAATCCTTCCATCATTAATCGAAAACGGTCGATTATTATAATTTAAATTGCAAATGACAAAAAAAATCCTCGTAGAGATGAAAAATCGCGGGAATTCTATCAGAAAACAATTGTTTTCGGAACTTCTTTCTGTTTCACGTTTTAAAATGACAATAATTAATATGAAAAGCGTGATGGGGTAATTTCACGTCACTTGGAAATACAAATGGCGACTAACATGTCCAATGTTAGTCAAGAAGAATTAATGTAACGTGTGATTGAAACGATTTATCGATACAATCGAGTTTCATTCTACAAAGTGAAAATGTACATTAATTTATTTATAGAGAAGTTCTGCTCAACTGGAAATAATAATAAGACAGTGATGAGGAAAACTGGTTGTTCGATTGACCAGCAAAAACAGCGAAGCAAAATGCAAATCCAGTGAAATATGCAAATGAGAATAGAATTTCTTGTATCGAACAACCGACCGAATGATTAACATTCAGTACTATTTAATGTAATCTCGAGAGCTTATGAATCTCGCCCCACTTGGACACCGTTTATCCTGACAGTCGCCATTACTTCTAATCAATTCCTTATGCAAATCGACTCATAGATGCACACGTGTATATTCTATACATCATATGTATTAAAACCTCTTTCATCCAATCTGAATCAAAATCCTTACGCTGCTTCCATAATATTCTCCGTTCCCCAACGATCATCACCATTGCCACGGAAGAAAATGGCGGGAAACTATTCCGAATTCAAACTCCGTTACAATATTTATTAATCGTTATACGATAGAAATCGCTTGTTGGCTAACGAAGCCAAAAACCCACACGCAGTTCCTTTTCGTGGATCCCCAAAATTGCCCAGAATGCAAAAACAGCTCAAAGGTTGAATAAACAAATTTCTCTTCTTTAAAAACGAACTGGCAACAAATTTAACCATAGAAAATTTCTCGATTGCATTACTATTCACACCGTTCGTGTCATCGATCTCGGTCAAAAATTAGAAAAAAAATTCCCTAAAAATTCATACTTAGCTGAAGATGTCAATGAACGATGACGTCAGCAAAAAGGATTCCTAAATATGACGAATAATTTATTCGTTTACGTACTTCTTCTTCGATAAACAGAAAACTTTCCACTGGTCGAACCAAATAAACATACTAGCTGTTAAATTTTTATTTTGAACCACCGTGGATCCATCTCGATCAGCATGTCGCTCTTTCTCTGTCGTCCGATTCGTCCCAGCGCGACCGGTTTCACTTTTCTCGCGGGAGCCCCCGTGTCGATAATTCGAACGGCAATATTTCGGCCGTCTGTCTAATTGCAGGCTCAATTTGCAAGTCAAACAGCCGGAAGAGTACTATATTTACGAAGGCATGAGAAAACAGCCTCGGTGACGTCACTGTTTAAAGGTCTGCCGTCGTGTTCTCCTGGCGGCTATTCGCCCGACGGTTTTATTTCTGCTTGCGGGACTGCGAGGACTGAAGTGTAGAGAGAAAAGGAGAGAGAAAAAGAGGAAAGGAAAGGGAAAAAGAGAGAAAACTAGGTGGAGAGAGAAAGAGGCCACTTCGTCCAAAGGAGAGAAAAGTGGAGGGGAATCGGAAAGAAGTAGATCGAAATCACCTAATTTTTTTTCGATTCGATCGTGATCTAGTAATTAGTCATCCACGTGACACACTGAATCTCGTTTTCATTGGATCCTAGACGCGAGCGCGGAATAATCGCGGCTCGATCACAGCCGAGAATCGTCTCTAGGAGACCGTGGTAGTTGTTTGGCCGGCCGATGTCATACGAAATTTCACGTCCTGGACGCGCGCAACATACGTTCCCCGAGATATTCGATCGCCGTTGAATCCGTTGAAAAATGCACAATCAAACGGAATCGTCCTGCTCTATCGTTTCGTTTTAAGTGTTCGCGCTCGCAAACACGCGAAACGGGGCTTCGATGTCTGAGAGAAAAAGGCATGCTCGAAGTGTTACTGAAACGGTTCGATGCGAAATTTTTCTAATCGACGGGGAATAAAGAAGAAAATTAATAGCAGATGAACTACGTAACGTGGTAGGGATCGTTCGGAGGTAGAAAATTTCTAAATGTAAGTGCGTGCAACCATCGAGAAGCACAAAGAACTTTCTGCTGATATTGAATAAAATTTGTTATTTTCTATTAAATACGATTCTCCTGTTTTGTTAACAGTTCAGTTACATATACATGATCACACGAACACCGAGATCAACCATGGCCGCGAAAAAATCGCAAAAAATCGAGGCCCAAGTGGTCGAGGCTATACGGAGGCTGCAGGCTGTTCAAGGATCGACTACCAGGGAGATTAGCAATTATATTTCTCAAGAATACGACATCCCGAGCGCCGAGATCAGACGACAGGTTCAGATCGCCCTGAAACGCGGTGTTGCGTACGGAATCCTTCAGAAATTGAAAGGGTACGTATACGTTTCTGTCCTGACACACCTTGGCCGAGCACAGCTGACGGGTCTATCGATCCCATTCGGACAAGAGGTGGACAGTTCTATCTACTCTTACTCGCCTTTTTTTATTCACGAAACCTTGGCTCCACGGTTATTAATGCTCGGCAGTCTTAAGTTTCCCCCAAATTTTCCTTCAACACTAGCTCTGCACGTGTAGACCCTTTCTTGTCCACTAGAGACCCAAATCTTCTATGGCCCTGTTAGGTGTGCTACCCCATATTCTTCCCACTGACTTTACATCTCTTCTTTCTCTTTCTTTTTCTATTAAAGGTCATCATCAAATGTTAATTACGTGGTACATCAATGTTTGTCAATACTATTTCTCGTTCACCAGGGGATGTTACACGTACAACCTGGACTTCCTCGACAGACACCAGGCGCACAGCGCGGCAGAAACTGGCGTGGATATGCGGTCACGCAAACGGAGACGAAGTCGTAGACGGCGAGGCCGTTCCAGGAGGCGTAGATCAGGCAGAAGGAGAAAACGACGCGGCTCTAGGCGTAGATCCAGGCGTAGAAGACGATCTCGTCGTAGGCGTAGCAGACGAAGGAGGAGGCCAGACGTGCCTCGGGACATCGACACCCTGGACGTGAACACGTTGCCCAAACAACCGAGGAGAAGCCACAGCCTCTTAAGAAAAGAGTCCCCGCAAAGCCAGGCGTCCAGCGTGTCGGACGCGTTGGACGAGAAACAAGAAGACTGATCCTCCTCGAAAGCCTGCCGAACAATCGATCGATCTCGAACCGAGCAAGACATCACCACCAGTGCAAAGATTGACCCAAGAGAAAAGATACCAGGAGAGGTAGTAAAGAGCACCCACAGCTGATAAAACACATTTATTTCTTGGTCCATCGGTCTTACGTGTCCATTTTCTATCCACTTTTCTTGGGCATGATATTCCTTTATCCGCGAATACACTATCTTGGGATGAGTATATTATAGGGTGACCTGTCCAGGCAATGAACCATCCCCTAGTGAATGAACAGTACATATGAAAACGAGTAAATTAAGTTACTGTCATAAGTGAATGATTGAATATTGATTTCTCTCAGTTCCTTTTTTTGCACGGGTCACGCCATGGTAAATTGATGGGAAAAAAACCGCATTTTCAAAAAAAAAAATACATTTCTTTATTTTTTTCACAGGCCAACGCAGGAGCTACCGGGGGAACTGAAAGAAAATTCTTGTGGAAGTCGTGTCTGAATATATCGTCCTTTCGATTAATCTATTTATCATTTTTTCTACCTGAGTTTATGTATATACACATTTGCGACGTCCAGTTATATTTTTATACAAACATGTAGTGACAATAAATTTTGTGACCATTTCCATATATACATTTGTGCAACATAGAAAAAAAATTAATTTTAAACATTAAACGTTCAATACCGAAGTAACACCCATGAAAAGTTCCTTTAACTCTTGGAAAAAAAAAATAGAAACTTCAATTAGTTATCGGAAGCAGTTTAGATTACTAGAAAACTTTGATTACGGACTTCAACAGTGTTGGCATTGTAAAGTAAACAGATAAGGAATTACACAAGAATAAAAATTTTTACTCTTACATTTTTCAATATATTTTCATGAAAGTTTTATCAACAAATTGAAGAGATTCTGCCGATGAAAATGAGTCCAAACACGACGTAATTTGGAATATATACTACTATCAACAAGTTTCTCGAGAATTATCAAGAATTCAAAATACAGAAAAAAAATTTCTAACAAAAAAGGTTAAGCTCTTCAAATAAAAGAAATACAGAATAAAATTTCTCGTGAGAAATGGAAAGTATCGAGAAATCAGACACGCTATATAGGAACAGAACCCGTGCTCGTCGACGACGGCCCTGCTTGCGGCCTTGTTGGCTAATGATAGTCTCGCTAATGATGCGTCCGTACACGCACACGTGTAGTAGTCCCGGTAACGCGTGACTATTTCACCTAGCTGCTGCTGCCTCTGCTCTGCGCTAGGATAACCGAGTTGCGGCAAGAGAGACGGTTTGACAATAAAAGTGGCAAGATCAGTGCGCGGCGACCGGTTCGAAACAGCTTCAGCGCGTCGTTGTTTTCCCTCCCCCAAAGACCGCAAGATTTATTCGGATCGCGTGAATATTTTGGATACGATGCTCCTGGAGCCTGGCCAGAAACCGTGTATAAAGTTGAACGGTGCATTACAAATGATTACAATTCTCGGATGGGCTGTGAGTATAATCGCGCAGCGTTCCTGCGGCCGAATCACTGGCGACCGATCGGTGAATAAATTCGGCGAACTATTCGTAGAGCTCGAACTATTTGAATATTTTATAAGTATTCGAATACATACTACGAATAAACTTCGAATACTTCAGTATTCGAATACTACGAATAAACTTCGAATACTTCAGTATTCGAATACTACGAATAAACTTCGAATACTCGAGTATTCGAATACTACGAATAAACATCGAATACTTGAGTATTCGACTACGAATAAACTTCGAATACTTACTACCATATTCAAATACTCGAGTAATTAAAGTTGACTGTCGTATCTACTTTGCTTTCTTTAAACAAAAAGCTTCGTAAGTGTCACCATGTATTTCCAGTCGTTAATGGAAAAACGGGTCTTAATACACCATGTCTCCACAGTACACCTTACCTGACGATCCTGCTTCGCCACGATATTGAGCTACAGATCTCTGTATAATCGCGGAGATATCCACACGACACGTAAATAACGAACGATCACGCGCGTCGATAATTCTATCTCGAATGAAATCGTCGCTCGGCATAATTACTCGAGATACGTGGATAAAGCGACTCGTTAAGGCCCGTTTACACGTTCAAAGAATCCGCGCGAACTGACGTGTGCATTCACACTTCCGCAAACAAACATTGATTTTACAAATTTTTCTTCATTTTCATCAATATTCTCCATTTTAATAGAATAGCAAGTACAGTGCTTAATTAAAAACAAACACTAGTCAGTTTACACAACAAAAAAATTTTTTCAAAAATTTTTAAAAATTATTTTGATTACACGGCAATGCAGATAGTAACTATGCCAGGTAGAGTGAACGTACAATGCACTAGTCAGTTTGCGCCAACTATTTGAACGTGTAAACGGGCCTTTAGGAAAGGTCGCAACGAGCAGGTATGTATACAGAGTGTCCCATTTAAATCGTCCCACTCAAATATCTCCGAAACTATTGATGATACTAAAAAATGTTTCAGATAAAAGTTATATGGTATCTGGGGGCACAGTTTCTGATATGATGACCTAACCTCTTCGCTCGTTAGATCGAGTATAATCGTCGCTAGTCCAGGACTGTTGTTTGCACAGTTTTCGCTCGGTTCTCGTCGGTACGTTTTCTTATTTCTGTGCCCCGTTTCTTCGCATACACTCGAGAGCGCGCTGGATGGTTGTGTGTCACACGAGTTTAAACGGACAGTCGGGCTAATGTGATTGGACGAATCGTACAAGTGTGCGGCCGGACAGGAAGCCTTTACACATCTCGTGCCTGAAAAATATGGCTTCCCCGTCAAGGTTGCTGGACGGCATCGAACGGAAAGTCGGAAGGATCGAATACGTTTTTCGAAACTCCTTAATCCCTTTCCCTTAAAAATTTGTCCAATTATCAATTTCTATTTAAATAAAATCGACAAGTTGCAAAATTTTCGATTGCTCGAGCTAAATAATCGTACGAACTACTAAATTTTGATTCTGGAACACTATTTACCGATCCAACGTTCGCTTCCTCGAAAAAAAGAAAATGGCCGCCAACAAGTGCGCGAGAATTTTGAACGGGGAAACCGAAAGAGGGCGAGGCAAGCTTGCGCGCGCGCGCGCGCGCGCATCGCCGAGAAAATGAACGGGAATAATATTCGGCATTGGAGCTGCGCCAAAAACGGCGAAAAGCAGATTTCGGCTAAGTGCATCGCCGCGTTGTTTCACCTGAATTTTAGTGTTACCATGTGAAATACCGCGAGCGCGTGGTCACGTGGCTAACGTCGCGCGGTCACGTGCCATACGGGGCGGATTCTCATGTGACGTCCGGCGTTTAAAAACAGGGCGCGATCGTGAACGCTCACGTGGTCTATCCACGCTGTGTTCTTCGTCGCCTATTGGCCCGATTCAACCGTGAAATAATTTAGGGTACCCCTAATTAAAATTATTTCAGGCAAAAAAAAATATTTTTGAACTATTTATTTTGCAATTGTATTAAAGAAATGCAATTTTGTAATAGTAGAACCTCATTGAAAAATTTGAAAAGAAATTAGGATAAGGTATTATTTGTCCTCTTCATGAACAAATTTTCAAAAATATGGACATTTTAAAATTGGCCATATGAAAATTATAATGTACTTCGACACAGCGTTAACTTCAATTAATTTTCATTATGGCCAATTTTGAAGTGTCCTTAGTTTTTTTAATTTGTCCATAAAGAGGACAAATTGGGCAATAGGACCCCCGTCTATCAAAGGTTAGGTGAATCGCAAGGTTCGTCTATGGAGAACAAAGTACACCGCGAATTTCCTCTGCAAAAAACTACACGAACTGCAAAATTTCAGGAACACTGATAGTTGACAGATGATTTAACCCCATTCACTGCTTATATACTTTCTATTAACACTCTGATTAACACATTACAGGCCAAGCGTTCTGTTGCTATCCGCCGCTCAAGGCTCGTTTTTATGATTTGTGTATACTCGAAACATATCATTCATTTACTGTAACATCGTCATAACCAAAAATGAGCAATTTTTGAGTTATTAGTATAGGAAAACTGTTGTTATCTGTACATTATATCAATTGAATCCTGTAAGTGAGCTTCGAAAACTTACCACATAAAAATAGTTACTTCAATATCGTGTTCGTTCAAAATTATATCGATCAAAACACTTTCAAACTCGTTTTCCCCAAAATCAGAATTTTTAAGTGAATCAAACACCCCTAAATGCAGGGACTTCTACCGAAACGTAAAATACCGGTATTATTGGTTGTACCTTCGTATATAACCCTATATAAATCCTACCCTTATAGAAATCGAAAAAATACTGGTATTTATTTCGGTTTTCGGTAATATATCGGTTTCGGTATAGCTTCGATGGCATAATATCGGTATCAAAATCATACCGATTTAAGTCCCTGTCGAAGTGTCCCAAACTCAACAACAGCATCTGTAGAATCGGTATTATACAGTTTGGAAAACCGTACAATTCATCGTTCCTCTTGTCCCCTAGACTAAACGAACGCGACAACCGTCCGTTTTCCATTTCTAATCAGACCGACTTTAAATCACAGCCGCTATCTTATCGTCGGAGTCCCTTTTACAGGATCGTAAATAGACGCTGGAGCAGAAACAGTCCACGTGGCAAACCTTCGCGCGCCACGGGATCGTAAATTATTTAAGCGGTCGTAATAATGAGTAAGCGGGTTATGACCAGATAAGACTCGTCCCGGCGCAAGCTTGCTGCTTATTGCACCTCGAGGATGCTAACGAGTTCGAGTGGCGTGGACAGTTGGGGGAGAGAGCAGTTCTTCTTCGTTCGAGGTCGTCGCAGTTTTTCTCACAATCTTCATTTGTTGATTCGAAAGTATCTACAGATAATAATTTCAACCATCCAGATTCTAGAAGGAACATTTTGATTGCGATTGGATCTATTATCGAAAAAAATCTATACTTGTATTGTGAATTGGGCAAAATGTAATCTAATTACAAACCCAAATCACAATTAAAATGTAATTGCAAGACAATTACATTTACATTGTAATTAACTATATTACATTTAAAATAGAAATTACAATGTATTTGTGAAATTACACTGTAATTGTAATTGTCCCAAAATTATAATGCATTTACGTTGTAATTGCGATTTAGATTTTGCCCAACTCTGTTATGGATCCTATTCCTGATCACTTAAGAGTAACTACAGTGATCCCTTGATGAGTGCGACACCATCCAAGTTATTAAAAAACTATATAAGATGGAATAAAGAACTATATTTCGTTAAAAAAACCGTGTAAAAATGTCACGAACATTTATATTTAAATACACATAAATATTTGACAGCAAAATAAAATTCATACACATTTCAATTAAATTCTAAATAAAACAAAATCCAACCCTGAATTAATTTGTTTATGAAACATTTTAAATTGAATCTCATTTATTTTAAACATTTGGCTTTTGTGTCACAGTCAGCAACTTTTAGATATTTTAGTGCGACTCTTTATCTAACTATTGGGTGTCAAGGAGTGATTTAACTGCAAAATAGTGTACTGATATACTTCACTGCATGATAAAATTGAAGCTGTTATCAATGTGTGAGTTAATTTGACAAAATAACTTATTTTGCCCATCACCGCCTTACGTGAACTAATAAGTGAATCTTCGTGAACTATCTTTCTTCCTTTTGTTACATTTGCATTACAAAGACAGTTTTTTTCTTCGACCATGTTATTTCAAAATCGTGTAGAAAGAGATACATGTGCTCACTTTTGACTCTTATATGATTGCCTTTAAAAAAAAATGAAGTTGAAGCTGACACGATCAGCGCCAACATTTCAAGAACGGATATCGAAATATCCTCCGCTTCCTCCTTACCAGACAATGCACGCACACTTCCGGTTCTGACCCCTACTCGAATAATCCTATCGACAGTCTCGAATTAATTACAGAACCTTTTTCCGAGGCTATTATAAACTAGAATTAACAGGGCCTGTTATTATCTAGAAATTACGAGTACCACAACCTGGAACTTTGATATTAGATATGGAATGGAGATCAGGAAGAATCGATCCTTCGTATTCGATAACACTTTTATTTCAATTTGTTTCATTTTTTTAACGAAAGAAGGAAAATATCTGTTTGATTCCTGTTTCTGTAAAATAATCTGGGGAAAATCTAAATTCACATAATTATTCACAATGGAATTTTTAAGAGTATTTAAGAAAACTAACGAATCGATCAGTCTTGCTATACTTTACGAAGAAGAAAGGCAAGAAAGACCCTTTTCTTAGATTTTGGAAGGTGAAATATTTCTCACAGAAGAAAAATTGCAGACAATTATCAACATGTTACATGTTGGATTAAGGAGAAACTCGGGAATTAGGTCTCACTGATTATTCTGAACGATATGTCGTGTCGCAAGATAACCAGAAAATGATTCTTACAGAATAGAACCGATAAGAATTATAGTATAAGTAACGTCAAAAAGTAACATTGTTGACCACATAGGAAACGAATAGCATCATAAATTACCGACATTATTAATACGACAGCAAGCCAACAGATTTATGAAGTAAGTTCTTCAGTTAGGCTGAACAATAGGTCTGAAAGCCCTGTGCAAGCAAACAGTGAGAACATTGAACTGACGAACAGACCAAGACGTCCACAGCCCATATATCAAATAATTCTACTGTCCCACCGTCCAAAGCATGACTGCCTTAGCTCCCAGGTTAACTTACAACCTCTTCCACCATGCATAAATCCCAGCTCGCAGAGGTTCATTGTAGAGGTCTAAACCAACGATCAGCGACCTGAAGTAGGTGGGTCAAATTATTAGAAACACCTGCATGAACTGACTATGTTACAATTTTAACTGTTTTCTCTATTACTACATACGTTAAAATACACAATCCTAACAATACAATGTCGACTGATTCTACACAGACCCAAGAAAAAACATTTTTGGTAATATACTTGATGTTAAATATTCGCTAAACAAAATTTTCTATCCAATAAATTAACAACTTTTAAATTGACAAATTAGGTTTTTGAGGCCTACGGTGGCAGCGGCACTGTACGAATTAATAACTTCCACACTTTTGGGTTTTATGCGAAGAAAAATGTGTTGCATGTAACGCTAAAAGTAATGCAAAATCCGGGATCACGAGTCGGAAGCGCAAGTAGAGCCGGAACGGTTCCCCTGAACGTGTTTGCACGCCGATAATACCGTCCAACAACCCAACGATCCAATGCGATCGATTCGGAGTCGTGCTCCGTACACCCCCTCAAGTGAGTTCAACGTGACACACACAAACACACAGCACATATGTCTGAGGAATGAAAGTGTCCAGGAGCTAACCCAACGATTCTGTCTCGGTACACTTCCTCTCGTCTCGAAGTGTAATACTTCAGTATTTCAAGGCTTCATGAGTTTAGGACTCCAAGGCTTCAACATTTTAATATTTCAATACTTTAGGACTTCAGAACTTCAAGACTAGAACTTCAGAACTACAAGTTTAGGACTTCTGTACTTCAAGACTTTAGGACTTCATTACTTCAGACCTTTAGTACTTTAGGGCCTCAGGACTTTAGGACTTCATTACTTGAAGGCTTCAGGACTTCGTTACTTCAATACTTTAGTACTTCAATACTTTAGGACTTCATTACTTCAGAACGCTAGGGCTTTAGGGCTTCATTACTCCAGCACTGTAGAACATTAGCACTTCAGGACCTCAGAACTTCAATCCTATTCTCGCGACGCTGGAATAATCAAGAGGGAGCCAGTACTCGGCAGCAAAAGGAGGTGAACAATCGGCGAGAGCCAGGTCTTGAATCGATAAAACAGAGGCTGGTCCGCCAAGTGAAGATGTCCCTGGCGGACACGTATGCCTACGTTCAGGGCACACACGTTAAGACCATCGTTCTCGCCGGCTGAAAACACGGTACGACGCCGATCGGCGTTTCGGCCGCGAGAGTACCGCGCGGCGAGGTCAGACGCGAGGAAAGAGAAGAGAGAGAGGCAGCAGCGGCAAGTCTTGTCGTTTCGCCGCAAACCCGAAAATATCCGTGTCGACCGGTATGTTGAAACCTGGCATAAGCTTTGGCCGGCTGCCAGAAGAGCGGCACCACTCGGTTGGAGGCCACGCCAGGCCAGAGGCGAGCGGCCTCGCCCGCTCCGAAACGTCCACGGCGACTAGGCCTCTACGAAAAAAAAAAAATAAAAAAGACCGTGTGCCGCCGTCGCTGCTCTCAAGTTGAAGACCGCTCGAATGACATTTCTTAAGAACGAAATCGATCCTCGGCTCACGGGGGACTGACCCCCTCTCATTCCCTCCCACCCTAATGGCCAACCGGATGCTACTAGCTACACTTGCAAGAGGAATTCGGTAACCTGAAAAGTCAGTGATTTTTTTTTGAAATTTTGCAGGTTTGTCCGGAACCTGAATAGAAGCTTCGAGGAATTTTTCGTTCTTGCTGATAGTCGATTCTTCAGGGTGAAACCACCCCTTCAAAGTTAATGTGGGTTTTCCTATTTTATTGAATATCTTGAAAATTATAGTAGATAGAAAAAGATTGTTGCAATGAAAATTTCGTTGCTTCTTATGCTCTATAACACTGTACGATGAGATTGTTGAAACTTTGTTTTTAAATAATCTACTATAGTTTTCGAGGTGTACAGAAAAATAGGAATATACACATTAACCTTCAAGGGATGGTTTCACCCTGAAGAATCGAAGATTAGCAAAAACGAAAAGTTTCCTGATGCTTCTATCGAGGTCCCTTACAATCCTACGGAGTTCAAAAAAAGAGTCACAATTTTCGAGGTACGAATCACTATTCGAGGGCACAAGATTTACGGTTGTTGAGGAACTTCCAAGCTTTTTGGCCCAAAAGGAATTCGATTTCTTTAAGGGGTAGACCTGCTGGATAATAGTCATCTGCAATTTGATAACTGTTGCGTCGCGAGGTCTTCATCGCCTAAGAACTTCGCGACTGCGCACGCCGAATTAAATTGCTAAGAACCTTTAAAATTTCGCAAAGAAGAGGATTCCTCATCTAGAAGAGACCTGTTCAGGGCGATTGATCTATATACTCGTCAGACTGAAGAAAAGAAAAATTGGGTTTACTGACAGCAAGGAATATCGCTCGTACTGCACACGCCGAATTAAATTGCTAAGAACCTTTAAAATTTCGCAAAGAAGAGGATTCCTCATCTATAAGAGACCTGTTCAGGGCGATTGATCTATATACTCGTCAACTGAAGAAAAGAAAAATTGGGTTTACTGACAGCAAGGAATATCGCTCAGATTACTTTTTTTGACGAAAGACTGCCTTCTTTCGGAGAAAATAGACCCTCTAGTACTGATAAAGTAGAACTCGAACGTTCCCTAATTCTTGGAAGAGAAATATAAACGCCCAGAAATCGTACAGCTAAAATATCCTGAAACAGACTCGTTTAGGTCTCCAAAAAACAGGCTAGTCTGTCTGATTATCAACAGAGTCTAGGAAAAATAGGCAGCTAGGAGTGAAAGGTTACATCCTTTGACCTTTGCTCAGGGAAGAAATCGATTCCGTCCACGGTTCTCTGATGTTCACCCAGGAACGATTGAGTGGATAGAAATGTTGTTTGAATATCATAAAAACTAAAATCTAATTCGAAGCATCAACAGGTTCGATCTGATTACAGGAAACCCTCGATGATTGTTCGAAGGCTCCTGAACATTAAATATTTCATAAAGTAATTGCCATGTGCGACTGAAACAAATATCATTGGCTTCAGAATTCCAAGGTCTATCAGTATGTCAAACCACATTAAAAAATCACCGTTACACCTGGGGACGTCTCCTTGTCAGTATCGAGGAACCATAGGACACTCATAGAAAATTTACTGTATTAATAGGGTTTGTTCAATCTGCAGTTCGTTTAAATCACTCAAACAGAGACTGAAGTCTGTGACATGATTGGAAATCACCCTCTAACGACTTATTCTGAATGAGAAAGATAGACCAACTCGAGGACAGACGAGACAAATCAAGAGAAACACGTCAATCAATGCACGGAAAAAGGCGACCACATGCCGTTCAAGTTGATCCCTTTCGTGCCGTCGCACGTGGATCATTAAGCTGGCTGACACATCCTTTTCCTTGATCTTCGACCAAAGAGCACGGAGCTAATCTGACTTTTTAATATATCTTGAATAACAATCTTCGGAAAACCTAATTCAGCCGGATGAAAATCGGGCTGTATGTTCTTCTAAAAAAAAATTCCTCGATTCGCATATACTCTTCACAGGTGTCCACGTGTAGTCGCGTGTTATTAAACAGGTTTAGGTGATTTCGTCAGATGTGCCAGAAACGTGGAAGATCGTGGACAAATACCGATCCACGAGATTTTTTCTCGAGGAAAAAGGTCGAGACCCTAGTAGACTTGCCTTGATAGACGACACCATGTCGTTAATTATCCCAGAGAAGTAGGAGAAATATTTCTTTCACTGAAAACGTGTCGATTATCTATGTTAACGGTTAATCCGTTAAATTTACCAAAGGTACAAGACTACTAATTAACTATTTATAAAACTACAAACAATTATTTTTAACTTCTTAATAATTATTCAGCAAATATCGATAAGAGTTTCGTGTAATCTCACGAACGGATTCTACGTTTCTTCGGCATCCAGCACAGAAAATTACCTACCGCCATATTTTTAATCATTCGTTGACCTTTTAACTGGCCAAGCGGAGTTAACTAGTCGCCAGTGATAAACTGAATAGAAACGAAGTTTGTAATGTCGTTAGGGGAACACTTTATCTAGTCGCTCTTAATGAGCTTATTCCAGACCGTTTTTCCGGGGGCCTTTTTTCTTTTGCCATGCTTCAGTGGGACTACAAAGTGCCTAAAGAGAATTCCTCGTGGAAGTTCACAAGAAATATGTACTTATTTCAATTAAATGTTAAAATGCATGTTAATTTGGCATAAATTTCAGAAATTTCCAAAACTAAATGATAGAAGGCCCTACGCCACTTTTTCCCCTAGTGGAAGCCGACTTTACTCATGAGGGTACTTTTAACCCCCATCCATCCCTCATTTTCCCAACTTGATTTGTTCCTCGGTGGTAAAACATTAATATAACGAAGAGATAAACAGTTACATTTGCAATTTCTCTAAAATAAAAGTCACAGAATTTCAGTTAAATGTATTTACACATGACAGAATAACATCATTTCTTAAGAGAAAAATGGGTTAAATTGACAAAATTCAGGAAAACTGAACATTTTTGAAAATTCTGAATTTGTTCAGAATTAGTTAATACCAATACTGAATTAGTTAATACCTAGTTTTGTTCTTATATTAAACATTTCATAGCAATTATAAGCAATATTACGATCGTCTAATTGTTTCGAACAGCGTATCTAAACTCCACGTTTCGATACTGATTACAAAATCGGAGAGTAGACGATCAAAAAGCGGGGGTAGGCCCAAGCATCAAAACATTGATAACGATAGTAGACCTGGACTTTCTATTTAGTTATCTCAATAACCTGCCTGATTCACGGGACACGGTACTTATCTACGATCGAAATAATAAATCGTTAGAAAATAAACAGAGATTACATTCGTTTAAAACCACGCAATCTAGAGGATTTCGAAAACAGAGTCGATTTCACGGATGTGTCCTTACTCCATTTACATTCCAGTGTATGATATATGTAGTGATGGGCGATAATAAATAAATATTATTTGTTTTCATTTCAATCCTTTGAATCTTAATGTAAATAAAATAACTTCTTCGTACTATGGCAAAATCTTTTATTTTAGAAAATTCTTTTCGATCCAAATAAATTCAGAATTGAATAACAAATCTTGTTCTAAAAAAAAATTTGTTAAACTTCTTCACTCTTAAAAGAAAACTCAGATCTGAAAGGATTAAAGTATATTTACAAATTCTTTCGACATAATCCGTCATCATTCGCATCTACACGTTTTTTGAAAAAAAAAAAAAAAAAAAAAGGCTCAACCGACACGCCTAACGGAATGTAACGCGGCCATAATTGCTGGCAAACGGGGAGAATTGCT
Organism: Dufourea novaeangliae; assembly: GCF_001272555.1. NCBI lineage: Eukaryota > Metazoa > Arthropoda > Insecta > Hymenoptera > Halictidae > Dufourea > Dufourea novaeangliae. The sequence goes on along the minus strand of NW_015373910.1, from coordinate 4,680,356 downwards.
CGTTAAACGTTGCGCTCTTCTATCTTTTTTTTCCACGTTTTGTTCGAGGAAAATGACGCACATTAATCGTTCGACGTCACCTTACAATGAGACCTATTCCGCCGCGAGCGTCGTTTCGAACCGTTCGCTGCAAAGCTGAATGGGAAGTAAGCCATTACGTTGAATCGGGGAACTGTCCTTAATTCATCGTCTCTGGGTTTGCGAAGTTATCGCACGGGACAAACGTCCGAAATAATTACCGATCGCGCACTTCGTGTGATTCACACAGGACACGTGAGTTCCTCGTACGAACCACCGATATGTCCTTTATTTATTTAATTATTTATTTATTCGTACGTTCTTTCGAACCGATAGGCAAAGTTGAATCTCGAGCATGCGCAACGATTGCACGAGCTACAATTAGACACCTGAAGCGGACTCGAACCTTGTTCCGTGGATAATGCAGCTAGGCAAGAAAGTCGAATTCATTGCCTCAGTCCGATACGACTGAAAGAACAATCGTCATCGACGATCCACGTGGATACAACAAAAACGATAAATCTTGAGTTTTTAGTTTCTTGGAAATGTCAAGATCGTCAGTCTTTGGATTTTGGATCAACTGGTGATGAGCATGACAAGCGGATTGGTTGAAGAGCAACAACGAGGAGCTGACGGACATCTTGATGAACACTGACTTTTGAGAGATACACAGTTCACGGTGCTTTAAAAATTACACTTTTTCCCGTAGAAATCGAGAAAATAATAGTGAAACAATGTTCAATCTATTATAGTAATAGCTACCAGTAAGTGGCCTCTACTTTTTGGAGTTATATATTTTTTTGTTGGTACTTCCTCTTGTAATTTTATGTGAAAAGTTAGTATTTGCTACACACGTATAAACATTCGCGGTTAATTAAGGGACTAGAACCTTTCCTCGACTCGCGACGGTTTTTTTTCTGTAATGTTGTTAAATGTACTTTAAACCATTATTCGAGGTTACGCATCAATTATCCGAGTCTATGACGGCTGTATTTCCATTTACGGAACTGACGTAAAACTATTAATACCGTTTCAAGTGTCACTGACGGGTAACCTTCTAAATAAATACCACGAATATCATTTTACGTATACCGATAAGTGATCAATCATATTACGTCGTAATTAACATCGAAATTTCCGAAATCAAAAGCAATATAATATTGTCAATAACCTGTAATTTTCATTTTCGAATCTCCGCCATATATAAAGCGAAAAGACCGGGAAGACGTTGAGAATTCAAACTATATCAGCAGACTTACTGACACAATGACTGGCCGAATTTTTCCGTTTGAATAATATCATACGACGAAATACATTCATGAAACACTCGTTACGTCGATCGATACTCTATTATTAATTGTGTTTACAGGGCTGTAAATATTACCGTTTCAAAATTGGTATTTCTCGATAAACGGCGCCGGTCACCGGTTATCACCGTGACATTCTATGTGTATTAAACAGGAACGGTGGAGTTACTTATCGGTACACTTAATAATTCACTTTCCCCTTCCTGCATCCCCTCCCCACTCCGTCTTCTAGATAAAGAGAAAAAGAAGCACGCGTTCGACGATTTTAATCAAAACGATATTCAAACGACGTATCTTGCCGTTTCGATCATGCACGGGGAAACCAAACCAGAAACGACGATCAGTCTCCGATAAACGCGTCTCGATTGTTTCGCCTCGAAATTGTCAATTTCCCCTCGAGTCAATCCTCACATGGCATTAATAGTGCCTCGTTCCATGGCCAAATCGGAAAAGGTTAATACACCGCCCCGCGAGGCGGCCGTATCGAGCCGAACTGAACCGAGCGTGTACAAGCACGAATGCAGGTTGAGCAAGTGAAAGTGAGGTTAGGTTAGTAGCGTCACGTGGTGCACCATGGGGTCCAAACGAGGTTAATCGAGGGACCGAGCGCCGGCGCAACCAATCAACACAAATGCTAACTCTATACTCCTCTGCTGCTCTTTTTTTTCCCTCTTTTACAGCTTATTTTTGCGCGTTGTCTTTTGAACGACCATCTATTTCCCCCACCGGTTTTCCCTCAACGTGCATTGCAGACGTCACCGGGATACCAGAGACCAGGAATCGAGAACGGTACAAGGAAAAAGGTTCGAACGTCACACACGACGAGAAAACATCCATGTGACCGGGGGAAATATAGAATGATCGAGCGGACAGAGAGAACAACACAACACAACTTATACACTTAACGCGTTTGGAAAGAGAGAGAGATGAAACAAAAAATACGTTTCATATTCCGTTGACGGCCGCCAGTCAGCGCTGAAGTAGTATTTTGCGCGAATTTCGAAGAATATCAAGAATCCCTGTTCTAGAAGACGATCGAGCGCGACGGGTTCACCAGAGTGAGAGAGAGAGAAAAGGGCGGGGGAGGGGAAGGGAATGTATATCGAGCCCGCGTCAAGAAGAGCCTTCTAAAGATATACACGCGCGTTGTGAATCGGAATAGATCATCGTGGGTTCAGTACTCACCGATCAGTGGGAAGATACTCGGTTGGTCCAGTAGCGACTTCAGGCTGTTTTCAACGAGGATGGGAGAGGAACGGTCCTTGTCACTCATTTCACGCACTGCGCCACGAAGCCGCACGTTCCGAGGTACAACACGCACACCACACTACTCCGTCCCCCCGTGTTGTACGGAAACACCGCGCGCGATGGTGCACGAGCGAGAGGCGTGTGTATATTAGCTGGGCCTGTGTATGTGTATACGTGCCGTGCACGCGAAACTGCAACTCTGTATGTATGTATATACGTGCGTAGCAGATAGGACAGCAGCACACACGCGTTCAGGCGGTCGGACAGAGAGATGACGGGATTTCTAATGCGAGCAGCGAGGATAGCGCGACGATGGGAACCAATGTGCCTCCCGTGGGACACAATTGAATGACGTTCTTCCAGACCGGCGGAGAGAAAAGGCGCCCGCACCCGAACCTCTCACCTCGTCACGCTGTTTCGACTATCACCCGAGACGGTCGCGGCCCGTTCGAACACTCTGGCCCCACGTTAAAATAAACGCGGAGCGCTACCCTGTGCACGGTGCTCTTGAAAATCAATCTAAAAGTGGCTCGGCTGGTGGCGCAATCTCCTGGCTAACCTCTGGACCGACTCGCGAACAAGTGAACGACGCCTGCCGTACTGATAACGAGCATCGTGTTCGCGTTAGCCTTATCGCGATGCGCGCGCATCCATTCTGACCCCCACCCCACCTCGTCCCCACGCGTCCATACACCACGATTCTCGGCCATGATCACAGAGCAACGGTTTCGCTCGTAAAAACTTTGATCGCGATATGTACATTTCTTTCGTTGCTCTTTATATTCGTTTTCGATTATCGTTTCCGCGTTGATAACGTTTTCTAAATAAACCGTGGATCGTTTATTGTTAAGACTCGGTTATCGTTAAGATTTTTCTTTGTGACTAAAATTCACGCTGGTGTCTCGCTTCGTGCACGAAAATTGTATAAGTCGTCGGGTGTTGTTTCTGAAGGAAATTCTTTATTTGAATTGAAATGTTCGAAGTAGTAACGCGTTGCCTAAATGTGACATGTTTCGTTGAATAAAATTAACGATGACACGACCAGCTGACTGCGGATGTTTATGAGAATTCATGGTTTTTTGATGGGTGATTTATGAACGGAGACTTAAGTAGTGACCTAATTTATCTATTAATTGTTTTGTTTGGTAGAAAGGGAAAGTCCGTGTCGAATAGATTTCATTGAACTTTGTGTCATGCTTTATTCAGTTGCATTCGCCATGAATGCATAATATCTGCAGTCTAGTGGTAATCACAAATTTGAATATATTGAAATACAAGAATTATTCAATATATGGAGCTGTGATTCATTAAAAATCTTAAATCGTTCATGAAACTAAGAGTTTTGCAAGTTTTTTGTACAAAATTTCACACACATTGAATGTTGAATTTTTTATAAGTAATTCTTTTATATACAAAGTTAAAAGAAGTAAAATAATTTACAATTTATGGTAAATTAATTTATTAACTTGCGATAAACACACATGCTAAAAATTATTTTTAAGTTATTTTAGATTGAAATAAGTTTAAATAACACAAGAACCGGAGTGGATGTTTCATTGAAAATTATCTTTAAATGTCAAATGTTAACTTACAAAAAAACAGTTTCAAATTATAGTACGAATCTTATTGCAGCATGCTTAAGATCTTATAGCACAATTGAATACTATTTATGATTTTTAATGATTGTCACTTGTTTCTATAATGTAAATACTTAACACAAACTGTACAAAATGTTTTGCACCTAACTAACATTAATTGTGTACTTCTTTTTCTATTCTATTTAGAAGATATTCACTACACTCGCATACACATTGATTTCCTAACGAAGCTCTGAACAAATTCGTTTCCTACATTATTTTTGTCAGCGTGTTTACAAAGTTCATGTCAAAATATGAACAACAAAAGACATTCTGACTTAAAGCATGGTTTAGACGCATAATCTTTTCTTTCTAAATGCTCTTGACATAAAGCAAACAAAATGCAGAGTGGATAGGCAGTACCTTGAAGAAGATATTTACAAAACTTACATTGCATCAACACTCGGTCGCATTCAACATTCAATCACTGATTCTTTGAATATCAATGTATCCAATACATTCACTGGTTATTTCTGTTCAGAAATTAATTCACATGTTAGTCGCTCAAACCCAAACGCTCAGGGATTCAGCTGTTGTCTGTGAAGATGTAAAGCTACTTCGATGCTGTTTCAGGAGAGCTTTAATTTCAATTGGAGTGGAGGACCATCTGCGATGTCTTGCTTTTTCCAATGGTACTTCAGGTAGACCGATCTCTGTATGACAACCTCTGATGGGAGAGATCGGCAGGGCACTGGGTAAACCAATCTCTTGAAAGGAGCTCATAGAAGAAAAACCACTCTCGTCCTCCACGCTGCTTACACTAGCAGCTGGCTTCGATTTGGAATATCTCTCCTTCCTCTTCTCGACTTTCCTGGTGCATTTGTTTGGCGTCGAAGTCGGCGTGAACATGAACGTACCATCATGCTCTGGCAGTGACCCGTTAAGAGGGTTAATAATTTGAAGGCAATCCTCTTCTTCGGTAGTTTTGCTGCTTCCGGAATTGAGCGAGGTGGCGTCTATGGATCTCCGGACACCCGGAAGAAGATTCTGCAGGCTCCTGTCAGCCTCGACAACGTGCGACGACGATTTGATGAAGCACATTCTGCTGTCGCTGTCTGTAACTCTTGTCTCATTCCCACGGTCGCAACTGCGACGCCGTGTGTAACTGACAGCCTCCTGTAATGTCGTAGAATTCACGAAACTACTATTCTGTAGGGGCAATGATACCTCATTGTGATGATTATTATTATGCCGCAGGTGATCTACCGGCGAAGGAGAGGATTCACTGTTGTCCACCGACGCTATCCTCGCCAAGTCAGGTTCTCTCATGGCTAACAACGACTGAACGGTTCTCATTAACCTGGAACAATTAATACAAAAACAGTGTCAATATACCTTTCGACGTACCGAATAACAGTCGTCAATAGAGGCCAAGTGAAGGCTAAGAGTGTTCATACCTGAATGCTTCCTGGGACAGTTTCTCCGGTGGTATCTCGTTCGGATCTAACTCCAGCTGTTTTGGCCTTTTGTACACGACACCTTCGTGGGTTTTGTTGAGATCCTGCGACTTGTTGCGCGGTGGGGTACAATGTACCGGGTCGTTCCTGCGTAACACGGACCAGGTGAACTCGCGGTAACCGGTGGTACACGGTGAGATCTGGGTGACGGACTTCGCTCTGGTGAATCGAGACGAGTCCGAGGAGGACGACGAAGTGGACATCGAGACTCCACGGTGCGGTGAAGAGTCACCGTGGACCGTGTGAACGCTTCGACTACGGGGCACCCTTGCGCTCGAACCCTTGTCCTTAAGAGTACTCTTCTCGTGAAGAATATCCAAGCTTTTACGGGCTCGATCCAAGAAACGCACCACCTGCTCCATCAGGCAGCGGTACATCTGGCTGTTCGCCTCTGTCTGTAATTTCGAACGATGGAAAAATGATTAGATGATCATGCTTCTCTTCTAATCTGTGCCCCCTAACCCTAGCGCAACCGTTTTAGCTCCCTAAAACTCAGATCAACTTTATGAAAGCTCGTTCGAGTGCACTCAAACGAAGTGTTGAGAATCGGTTCTCTGTTCCTATCCCTTATCTAACCTCTATCCCTTTTCTTTGGATAGTAAAAACAAATTGCTCTTATACGTTTATTTTATTTTTTTTACAGGACATCCTGTTTAATTTGGTAGGACATAAAACAGCTAGAATCATTGAAGCATATACTTCAGTGACTCAGGAGCTAGATTCAAGTAGTAGGAATTGTTATGGTTCTACCTACAGGGCGGTCCAGAACGTCCAGTGAAAGAAGAACGATGTCTGATCCAAGAATGGAGAATAAAAATTTCGAGGAATTAACTCTTAACTACAAACGACTCGTCTCAGAGATGAATAATCCGACGACTATTCCACGACACTTTTAATAACCAACTGAAAGTTATATTTTGTTATTGTTTCGGAAATAGTTTACAACTTACTTTCAGTTGAAGGTATTCAAACGCTTAGAGTTTCCGAAATTCGCCAGCAGGCGGTGACAGTGAAAGAAAAATTCAAATTCGTTTCTGTGACGAAGTTAAGGGTTAAACAGATTTAAATGTTGCAAGTAAAACCGTGTTCAGTGCACGTGACCTTTGTCGGCCAGACTGTAGCACAGACAAGACCTCATTCCGTTCGGTATTAGTCACATTAAAGAAGCAGTTTGTACCGAAGATAGTGAAAGTATTTTGCGGCCGAAAGGAAAGAAGAAAAAAAAAATCGCAGGCCTTCGAGGCTGTCCCTGGTCGTCCAACCGGAACCACCGTACAAGGAGAGGATACTTCGTTAAATTAATTAACGCAAATGAGGAAACACGTTAAATGGATGGTGTTATTAATCTTCGCGTCCCAGACGCCATACGCATAATCGATCGGGGAAAACCTCAAGAGACACGAACGATTGAACAAGAAACCGACGTAACGATGGAATATTATCTGCTCGAGTGATTCGATGGAAAAATATTTTTCAAAAAAAAAAAAGTGCAGATCAATATGCAAAAATTATCAGATTTTCGGTTTATTATTGGACGAACAACTTTTAAGTGATGGGAAAACCTAAAGACACAACAATTTTAACGAGAAATTAATCCTCAATGACAGAATACTACCTGCGCGAGCGATTGGATGAGAAAATATTTTTTCTAAAAAAATAATGAGGATTAAGTAGGTAAAAATTTGCAGTTTCGATTTATTTTTTGGACGAGCAACATTTTAAGCGCCACCGAATGTCAAACGGCGCCCCATAAATGGGATTTCCTCTCAAAGAATCCTTCGTACGATGACGTAAGTTGGGAATATAATCAAGAAAACGGTTATATCTGGGCGCAAAAATTTTTCGGTGTCTATCGGAGAGGATTAAATAATCGGAACAAGGTAATCTGGTCGAGGGCATTATTCCAGTTTCCCCGTGTGACTCAGTCACCGTTAAATGATCATTAGCCGCGATTACACACGAACCTGTTTCAGCTGCCATTGCAGAGTTTCGATCTGTGTCTGCATCACTACGTTGTCGATCATCCGCGTGTGGGGCGTCCGATTCAGCGTTAACGCGTCCTGCAATCGTCGGTTCTCCTCAATCAATGACTGGCATTGCTGCAACACACAAAGAGACATAACCGTTACAACGATTATTCCTATTCACGCTATATAGCGAACAGAAACTACAGTCTTTCGAAATAACAGCTTCGTAATTACATTCTATTTATTCATCCATATTACTATCGACACTTAATCTTTCTAGCGGTAAATTCTTCTTAATAGTAAATCACAATCTGTGACTGGATACGCAATCTGGTAATTATTATTTATCCACCATTATGACCATTAGTTTACAAATACTTAATTCAGACACTCGTCCAGGATTTGCTGTACTTCTATTAATGCGATGTAACGAACGGTAATTATAAACATTCAAAAATTTCTAAAAGCATCGATAGGTGAATTAAAAGATGACATGCGGAAGACTCGATGATTTAACGCCCCCCCTCAGGAATTGAAATCTTCGTGCCGGCGCGTTTACGGCCGCTGGGAGAATCGTCTTGGTTTCTGGTGCAACTTTCCTGAATGCAATGATTATTTTTAAAGGAGGAAAGAGAGCCACGTCTGTACGGTGTGCACGCGTTAATACAAGGTTTCACCTTGCGTAGGAGATTTTCACACGGTGGAGTGAACACAGAACCGTCGTTAGCAGAGCGTACGGCTGTTTATTGTACAACAACCATCGGCTCGCCTTTTCTATTAGCCTCGAATGATATTCTTACTTTTACCGAATAATTTTGTTCGTTTTTCAGCGGTCGTTTTCGCCGGTGTGCGTTACCTAATCTCTGATTGAAGTGAAAATTCTGATACATACTTATACAGGGTGTAACAAAAGTGTTCTGGGTCCCTGAAATGGATCACTCGTTAGGTGATTCGGGACAAGTTTTTCCTTAGCAAAAATGTTATCCGGGGCTTTGTTAACGAGATAATAACGAAAAACCCCGATCCCAATCAGTGCTTGAGTCTGCCAGCTGAGCCGTAAAATAGGCGTCATGTACTATCTGGGTTGTAATTATTAGTTTCTAAAATATCGATAAAAAAATAACGTTATATCGTGATATACAGTTATCGATAAATATCGCGCATCGCTAATTCTCGTGCGTTCGTGTAAACTTGTAATGGCCGCCATTTTGGACAACCTATCGCGCATCCCAATGGACGCGTCTCGAATAGACAACGGGGCCGAATCGGTCACTGGTGGCGTGTTTTAGTTATTCCAGTCACGAGGCCATTATCGAACAAACAATTAACCATCGAACAGCCTATCCACGAATTACTAATCGTCGCCCATTTCGGAGCGTGCGATCGAACAATACCCAACACGCGATCGAAAGAGGGTGTCTGCCCCTTCCTCTTGTTCGGCTCATGATGGAACATTTGCATTCCACCTCTTTTCTTTTTGATGCTCGTCGTAAAAGACGCAGGGCATAAAAGAATCCCCCCCCCCCTCCTCGAAGAAACACGAGGTTTCTGACATTTCCATACAATGGCGGGAAAAATACGGTACGGGTTGCGAGATATCCGGCGATGGGCCATGCTTGATAACGAAGCCAGGACGCGGAGAGATGTCGAAAGAATCGTGCGTTCATCGTTCGAATCGGTCGCCGTCATCGTGTTTCCAGCTTGTATTATATCGCGGGCCATTATTAAAATAGCGGACGGAAATGTGTCCCTGACACACGCGGCCAGCGCGCGATTACAGCACGTTTAAAAAAATGTGGTTTCGGTGGACGAAGTATGCAAACTTAGGATTCAATGCGTTTGGTAATACATATCTACGTTACCGTCACTTGTTTTCCTTTGATTTGTTCGACAAATTTTGCAATTTTTTCTTAAAAGTTAAAAACAAAAAATACAATTTTTTTACAGTAAGGAAATTTTTGTCCACTTATTTGGAAAATTTCTGCATTTAAGTACTTTGCAGTAATTAAAAATATGAAATATTTAAATTAAGTTGGTAAAATTGATAAAAAGTACAAAACCCCATATGAGGCCCCGGCTAGATACGACACCAAACGCGGAAGCTACCTTAAAGAATCTATACACTGCGTGGCATAACCCCTTAAAGTCGCGTCTCAGGTGATAAAACAAAAATACGCATCCCTTATTTTTGACTGCTTAACAGACATACGAAGTCTCATCAAAACCGGAGGGGGACACTTCCGTGCCTTCCCTTGTAAGACGTCTTTAAGCCGTCTTCAAAGCGTCATGTGCTATCTGGGTAGTGACCCATCGATAAAGTTGATGTTCTGTACAGTCGACAGAGACAGTGAACGGGTTAACGCACGGAAATACGGAATCCGTTTCTCGTGATGGTATATCTGGAGGATCAGAATCAGGCCTCCGTTTGCACAATTATGATGTATTACAGATTTCATTAGCGGCCACTTCACACCCGTTGAAGTAACCGATTCAACGCTGCTTAGATCTGCGCCGCTCGCTGCGTTCGCTCTATTAATTTCATAATTATAACCCGTAAGTGCTCGCGTTATTGTTGTTCCTTGCGTGCTGCGCACGCCTCCTCGAGAGTAATCCACAGGTTCGATTCTCTGATCGATGCACCGTCAGATTTCTATGATTCGATCATTTAAATAGCAAGTATACTAAAAAAAAAAAGAAAAAAAATTAAATGACTATCATGGGCGACGATCAATGCCCACATAGCAGATGACGCCTTAAAGACGCCCATTTTACGTCTACTTTACGTCTGAGGCATCTTTAAGCCGTCTTCAAGGCGTCATGTTCTATCTAGGTGACCTTTCAAGTGTTTCGTTTCATTTTGAAAACGTGCAGTTGTTTGCTTAATTATTTTTAAGCTATGACGAGTATACTCGACATAAACATTTGTTGTAAAATCAAGTCTACAACATATCCGAGTGTCAACAAAATTCGAAATGTTACTCAAAAAACTGTTCAATTTCGCGTGGAATGATCCCAAAAATAAAATTTTAGTTTCGTACAGTTCCGAGAGATTTTGTGTTTCATTCGAAATCGAACGGAGCCCTTAAATAGTTTCGCTGCTATTCGTCGAATGGATCGCAGTACAACGATAATAGCACGCCATTGTTATATTCAAATCAGCCTGCAACTATAACAATGAGCAATAGGACACGGGTTGTGCAATGGGTGTGATCCAGCATGGTCAACTGCTACTTGAATCTAACCATGACACTATTTGGGCAATGAAAGTGAATGAAGTCCCTGAACGTTTCGATCAGGAAATCTTCTACATCCACCATAACGAACAAAAAAAAAATAGAAAAACGTAGGTTACTAGAGTTCATTCGTCCACTAAGTACCTACTTTTGGTCCGACTATGAAAAATATATGCATTTTAAACTTTCCTTCGACAGTCACCATGATGACGACCATTAGCACAAAGAGCCCAGGCCACGGTGTATATACAAGTGGAAACGAAGGAATACTGAATAATTCAGGCAGTGACCGTAGCGAGTGACGTCACGATAGTATTCAGCCGGTGGACGGTTCAAGCTGACCGACCATGCGGAACCCCATCCGCTTGGGACCCCCGCTAAAAATTTCAGCTTTCCGTAGAAATTCCCCCTTCGCTGCAACACAGGTACAAGAAACCTGACGGACGGAGGTCAGCCCCGTGGAAACCGTACGCAGAAATCTCTGTCGTTACTTAACTGTACCGTTTCACCTGGGGCAAAAACACGGCGACGATTCCCTGGGCAAAATCCGTGTGCACGCGACGATACCGCCTCTGAGTGCTCGTGTACTGTAACCACGTGGCTTGTTTCGCCGTTCACACCGTCTGTCTCCACGTAAGTACTGTAATGACTCGATGAGTGCGACGTATACAGTCGGTGTCAAAAGTATTCGTAAATTTAATTATATAGGTAACTATAGATAATAATTTTATTTAATATTTTATTTATTATTTTTTTATTAAATAAACATCTGCAGTCTAGTAATGATTATGTTGTAGAAGACAGAAAAAAAAGCAGAAGAAATATTATCGAAACTCGAACCCAGGTGAATTTCTTTCACCCATTCTAATGACGATTCGTCTTTTTGCGATTCGTATTACGGAAACAAGATGGCCGCCACGCTCTATCGGTTACACAGTTTTTATAGGTTAGCTTGTTAGTTGACCTGAGAATGGATCACGCGTTGTCTCTCCGAGAAAACAGCGAAGTTACGAAATCATATGACCTTTTAAGAAATTCTGATGGCTGGATGGAGGTCTTCAAGGACTTCGGGGAGCAGCGATAAACTCGGCAAATCAAGACCGTGTACATATGTACTTTTGTTAGGACGCTTATCAGCCGTTTCACAAGAACGTTTCACACAAGAACCATTTACGACGACGATACCAGACGAATTTTGGGATGAAAGGTGCTAGAAGTTGTACGACAAAAGTAACAACATTTTGTATATATGATTCTAATGGAAAATCTTATTCCTATTTGAGATTTTTCAACAAACCCTATTAAAATGACCGTTGTATTGTATTCATTAATATCGCTAAAAAATTAGACTACATTTCTATTATAATTTTAACAAAATAAATAATTTTACTTCTTACAGAAAGCTTATATATTGTTGGTCGGCTTTGAAACATTTTTTTATAACAAGATGTATTTACTCCAATGGGAAGGTAATGTAAAATTGCCTCAGCGTTTAACGTGTTAAATGATTTTTTCTGTAGATAGTGCCCAACTCTGTCGAACGGACGTATCCGAGCACACGCGCGTATTCCCCAGCGGAAATGGAAAGAGAGCACACACGGCGAAGGGCGGAGAATAGGGGGGGGGGAAGAGGTGGAAAACGAAATAAAAAGAAGCGATTCGAGTATTCCAACAAGATAAACCCGGCCGGATCTTCCTAGCGAAACATCGTCTGCGTGTTAGTTTTCCCTCTCTTTCTCTCTTTCTGCGTTCGGTTTGACTGGAATGCACCAAAAATAAATTTGGCGGCGGGGCGCCATTTTGGTATCACCCCTTAATGCATTTGTCTTCCTTCCTCCTGAGGCCATTCCCCCCCTCCCCTCTTTTCGTCGTTCTCCTTTATAACTTCATTCTGTCCCTGTATCGTATCGTGTTTCTGATTTCCAACCCGACCGGATGATACGACGCGCCCCTATTAAAGATGTGCGATATTGGTTTCAATATCGATAATGCTTATCGATATATGTATATTGTTCCGTTTAAATATGGTTACATGAAAAATGTTTAAAAAGTATCCTTTTGAAAAGAATTTTCTGAAATAAATGTTTTGCATAGTATTAAGAAAATTTGTTCTGTTTTTACTTAATAAAAACGTTATTATGCGTTCATAAACAAAACATTTTGTAAACATACAAAAGTGAACTGTAAAATTTAGTTCAACACACTCAAAGATATTTAAGCAGTACAACTAGGGGGGGACGATATTGGGAACACTTTTTTTGAAAAGTAAAAAATGCGTGTTTTCACAGCTAATTCAAATTCTAAATTTCAAACAGCTGTAAAATCAACAATTTAAAAAATTTTCAAAAATCCTTCCATATAAGTTTATATATCGCTAAAGACTACAACATATTCAAATTTGAACAAAATTCAAAATGGTGCTCCGAAACGTGTCCGTTTTCACGTGGAACGATTATTATTATTATTATTAATATTCTTATTACTCTTTTACAAAACTTGTGTTCACTTTCGATCCAAGATCTAATCAACGTCATTTGCGTCTGATGGATCCAATTAACGAGAGACCATATAATTGGTTCAGCGACTCGAGCGATCTACATCTGGGAAGATCAAAGCGTCTTCTCCGCCCGTCTATTAATCCAACTGCTCCCTTGTATTCCGCCATAGTTTTTTCACGACTTTTTCTTGTCCGTTTAAATGGAAACAAGAGCCAGAAGTTCCGATTCAGAGGCGCCTAGCTACTTCCTCCGCGATGAAAGAAATTCCTCCAAGAAAAGAAAGTGTTTTCAGCTTGGAAAGCGTTATCATCAGACCATTGTGGATCTTTATGGAAATTAAAATTATTGTATATTAATTTACCAAACTGAAATTACGTCCGAGATTTCTTAAAAGGTTCGGCAGATCCCACGTAAAAGTGAAATTTATATGAATTTTTTCGAAAAATTTTATTGAGTTATGTTTTGCTTATTGACGATTATTTGTCATTCATTACGGCGTGAAATTCATGGTAGCGACACCGACGATTTGTGATTCATCGTCCCGGCGATTAACATTCAACGTACGCGTTGTCGCTACATCTTATTGTCCGCGGAAGTTACATTTTACGCGAGCGTTGTTCCGATGCAACGATCCCTCGTGCCTAGATCGTGCACTCGAATCCCTTTAAAAACAAATTTATCCGACGAATAAGGTACTTTTTTTCGTCTAAACAAATACAGTGGGTCAATAAAGTATTCGTACACCCTTTAAAACAGAGCAAATCTTTCAAAATTAGACCAAGTGACTTGAATTTCTTTGTGTAACTAGAAGGATTAGTTTACTGAATGATGTGTTAAAAAAATATATCGGTTTTGGTATAGCTTTGATGGCATAATATCGGTATTAAAATCAATACCAGTTTAAGTCCCTGGCTGACACGCGTCACAGAAGGATGGGTTCTTGGGACGGGAAGATGAGCTGTGTGGCATGAGACACAAATAACAGGTAAATAGTGCGAAAATCGAGCGACATCTCTGTATTAGACAATAGTGGGGGTGAGGGGGACAAGAATGCCGGATGTAAACCGTGAGAATGATTTTTCTAAATGACACACAGAAACAAGAAGAACATCTCTTATCTGTGTGAATGTGATCTCAGTAGGAGTAATTAAGGCGTAACTCGTTTGTTCCCTCTAATCAGTTAATTAACGTTAACAAACCGATCGGCGCGGTCCCCGTCAGTGCGATAATTAAAAAGAAAGTGAAGGGAGGAAACGATTTCGACAATATTTCGCGTTAAACAATTAAGTCCAGAAATATCAAAAGATGCTCTCACAGGGTGTGCAACTCTTCGTCTTTTCTCTCTCTATCTCTTTCCTACTTTTTCGTTATTAGAACAATTAAGAATAAACCGAGGAGAAGGTGTCGTGAGAGAAACGGTGAAACTGGTTTTGTTTGCAAACCCTGGATTCGAGGGATTTCACGCTGCGATAAATGATCGAAAATTGCTCGAAAGAATGAGGTATTGTAGAGTCCCGGGACGTGACTGTGTCAGGAATGATTATCGACAGGTTCGCCGTTGCGAGAGAAACAATTTTTATGGGCTTTTGTTTCAGCGAGCCCGAACTCGATTACGTCTAAACGAAAAGATCTAGAAATTGACGAATATCTAGTATTCAAATACTTCGTACTATTCAAATTATTCGAATTCTTGGAAGTATTCGATATCTTCGAATGAATTGTTTGTATTCGAAATTATACGATTGCTAAAGGGGAACAGGGCTACAAACGTTCAGCTGTAACTTCGTTCTCGAAGATCGTGTGTATGCAATGAATGCACAAAAATCCGCGAGTCTCTGTGACGAACGATGGAATTCGAGGGACGAACTAAGAGAAATGAAGGGATGGGACGGTGAGAAAAGCGGACAGGAAAGATGCGGGAGACCGCAATTGAAACGGACTGCGCGGGCTCCTCTGTCCGTGGGAGCGATGAGCAGCGGCGGAAGGAAGAGTGGCTGCTCTCTGCTTGCTGCTTCTCTACGAATCGGGCGACTTTCGAGGAACACGCGGAATGTTAGGGATGTCGTAGACGCTCAAGGCCGAACTAGGGACGAAATTAGATTCCACAGCCTCTTTTCTGCCTCATCTTTGCTTCTGGGGTTTTGTAAATTCGTCGCCGGTGGGATCGAGCGAGATTCGTACGCAAAGAAAAAAAATCGTCCAGCGAAATATTTCCGTGTATTTCGACCCTAGAAATCTTATATTTTAGCATGTTTCAATGTTAACCCTTTGACAGTCATATTTCTTTTGAATGTTTTCGAATTCGTGGAATGTTACAGAGAGTCGATAAATTAATGCTGACGATAAGTCGAGTCGATGCTAAGTTTACCAACCGTTCACTTTGTTACCGGATGCCCTCGCAGTTAATCGCCGTCGTACACGTGTGTGCAGAAGAAAGACACTGGGTAATCAGATCTCAATAGTGGTGGCTACCTTGGTTCGAATCTAGCTCCTTATTTAAAACGGAGACGTTAAAGTTGACTGTACATGAAACTTTAGTGAATATGTATTTCATCGTGTAACTCTGGAATCGAATTTCGTGCGACCTTCTCGCAGAACAGAATTTGTTGGTTTACAACTGTTGTATTTTTTTTCGTTAATTTGTCTATACTAACTTTGTATTTGAATCTAGTTTGGTAGTTGAATTTCAAGCTACATATGAGATTGACCTCTCTGTATTTGAAACTAAATCGTAATTTGACTTCGACTTTATTTTCAGGATCCGAATTCGAATGCGAATTAGAACTGGAATTTAAATTTTACAACTTAAAGATTTAATTTGAATTTGAATTAGAACTTGAATTCGAACTTGAATTTGAATGCGACTTGGAACTTAAATTAAAACTCGAAGTTCAATTTGAATTTCATTTGAAATTCGAATTCCGAAACAGAACAAGTATTCGAAACATCCGATCTCCTGTACGCGACCCGAATAACCGTCAGGATTCACCTTCCTTGTCATTTCCTGATCTCACGAGAATGAGATCGCTCGCGAAGCTTAACTGCTACTCGACGTCATGCAGATAGATCGCTACGACTGTATGTAATATCACACGCCAAGAACTTCCACGGTCCAATGATCCTAATATTGAATATCAGATTGTAAAGTACGCCGTCGACGAGCTAGAATATTGCGTCGTCGAATCGGGCGCAAGAATGAACGGGACCCGAATCAATAAAGTGGAATATTTGCAAGAGTACTTTCTACTCGTATTATACAAATGAACTTACACTAAATTAAATAAAAAAGAAAAAGAACAACTCATACGTATGATCTAGGTCACTCGTAGAACACAGATCCCCATCTGATGGGGAGGGAAGGGTCTATTGTAGTTTAGAGAAAAAAAGAACAGTACAATGCACGTAACTCGTTATCCATAACGAACGGTGCAAATAACGAAAATATAAAAACAATTGCGATACTCCGATAGGTCAAGGGTAATTATCTCAGAAGGTCGGAGACGACGTGGATTAGAACTTGAATTTGAATTAAAACTTGAATTTAAATTAGAACTTGAATTTCAATACTAATTGGAATTTGAATTAGAATTTGAGTTCGAATTCGACTCGGAATTTGAATCGCAAACAACGAAAATATCAACACGACCGCGATCCTCCCGGCGGGTCACCTGTAATTACCCCAGATGCCCAGAACCGCGACAAATCGTTCCCAGTATACCTCCCACATCCGAGAAGCGGCGAGAGGCACTTTCTTCCAGCAACAGATTGCGCAATTCCGATTAAATTTGGATCGTGCGGACGAGCGGTGTTCGGATGAGGACTGGACCCAGACGACATTCACCGCCGCGTGTAGGTCATCGGTGACCGTCACCGATCAATACCATCTTTTTTAACATTTTTTTAACACATGATTTAGTAAACTTATCCTTCTAACTTCACAAAGAAACTCAAGTCACTTGGTCCAATTTTCAATAGAGTTGTTCTATTTTGAAGAGTGTACGAATACTTTTTTCACCCACTGAAATTCAGTATTTGAAATAAATTTTTCAAACGGTAGCAGACCCTTAACCCTACATTCCTATTTCCCCTAGAGGCAGCAGAGTGTCCTCGTTAGTGTACGAGCGTTGAACCAATTGAACGACAAACGTGTCGACCCGTTTTAAATACGATCACCCGGTAGACATTGTGAAAGGTACACTCTCGTGGGCAGTGGGTTCCCGTGGTGTATATCCACGATGCCAGGTCGATGGCGAAAGATGCAGAAGGAATTAGAATCGCGGGCGGCGGCGGCGAAATTCCAGCCGCCCTTTTTTTTTCCTCCTCTTTTCTGTTTCATCGTCGAAGGTGGATTCGACGGGAAGCGTGGGAAAACGACCTCTCCTGTTCTTCACCTCGTTCCTCAACCCGCAGGACACGTGTTTAATAATCTAATCTCTCTGTATTTCCCTCTGTCTCTCACCTGGCCGTTTTATCGCCGTGCACCGTTTGGGCCGAGATAAAGACTTCTCTATTATGCCCGCACCAGACTGTTCACAAGATCGAATCTCGTTTTTTCTATTTTACCTTTCATTGTTCGTCAGGATTTATTAGTGGACCGCGAATTTTATGCATTTATCTCGCGCACGATTTTCCGAAACTCAGATGTACACAAACAACAATTAACTTTAACCCTTTAACGCCTAGATCCCTTAAATCGTTACTTCAAAAGTATGAGGCTGATGTACAGGGTATAACAGAAATGTTCGTGAGGTGATTTGAAACAAGTTTTTCCTCGGCGAAAATGTTGTCCGAGGCTTCGTTAAACAGATATTAACGAAAAATCTGCCGACCGAGTTCCTAAGCGCTGCGATTGGTAGATAGATCTGAATATTAAAAAATAAAAAAAGTTCAACTAACTCGAACAGTTTAAAGAACAATGAACGGAGCTCAATGTCTTTATAGCTTGGCACGAGGTCCGCAAGAAGGCGCTTCCTCGCCAGGGTACTAACCCTGGCGAACCGGAAGAGTTTGATTGGCGGTTTCTTCATTAACGAGTACCGTGGATAGAGGCGGTAGCGAAAAAGGTTACCTAGTTGTCCACGGCTCTGGAATAATGAACGTCCCCGAGAGTACGGGTCGTACACGACAAATTATAACCTGCGCGACAACGCGACGTTGTATCCAAAGAACCACCAGGCCAGGGCTCTAAGGCTCGTTGCAAAACGCGTCGTTACCGTGCGTGTACGCTGGGAATTATAGGCGTGTGTAGATCCATACTGTGTGCGAGCACCTTTCTCATCGTGGTGCAGCCACGCTTTCGCCTCGACATGATCAAAGATCCCCCCACGGCTTGAGAAAATTGCCCATAATCCACGGATATCGAGTCCTCTTCCTAGCGGGGGCCCGCCGCGACTTGAACCTATATGCCTGGAGGTGAAACTGGTCGAAAATAATTGTGGCACATTCTGTTCACTGTAGTGATGGAACTGATACGACGAGTATCGACGATATTCGAACGATTCGATACCTAAATACCCAATGGGAAATATGAATATGTACGGAAATCTGTGGTACTCGGTATCAGAATTCAATACCGACGCATCTTGGACCGACACCAATCAGTATCAATTCTACAGCAACCGAGTATACATATATCGATACCACGAACAACAGGAATCGAATTTTTCAAGTACTTTATGAATACAGAAATTCCTGACTTGTTTATAATTATATTGGTATCGATACTTTCGTGAAGTATCAAACATACACTGTCATTCCTAAGTATTATTACATCTATGATCTACATGGTGAGGTTTAAAAAAAATCATATATTTTCAACCACTTCTGTTACCTTATATTTAAATAAATATTGTCCATCGAGTTTTAAGGCCCTACAAAAAATACTTGTTTCAAACTTCCAACAATTTCGTAAGATTTTATTATATTTACTTCCTATTCGATTAGTATCCTAATGTTTATGGTCGGTGGTGTACATTTATACTTTTGTAGAGTATCAAACAGATACCGAGACTTTCGTGCAATTATCGAGGGGGTGTCGATTGTTTTTAATGGCTATGTGTATCTTCGATATTACTCGATATCAAATAAAAATTTACAGTTAGACATGAAATACCAATATCGGCGTGGTTTTATTCCCAACGATAATTCACTGGCAATTCCCTGGGAGCAGGAAATCGTTTCGAGTGTCGATAGAGACCGGTTTCGAGGGCGTCGTTCGATCGTTTCGATATGTGCGGCGACCGTGAACGGAATTATCGGGTCGTTGCGGATGAAACGGCGACGAGTGGTCTTTCCGACGATGCTCGCGCATTTATAGCTCGCGTGGAAGAGGGTGGAGAATCAACGTCTGACGATGGTCGATTCGAATTCTATTTTTAGTATTTTTTATATTTGCGAAATCGTAGTGTGTCGAGTATATTTGACTTGGGAATAAAAATCATAACTTCTAAACTGATAAATTTTCGATCTAAATACCTTAATAATTATTTTAAAAGAATACAAAGATGCTTCAAATGGCCCGTAAAAAAATATACAGATTCTTTCAAAAAATTTTCGGTGATCTTGAGTTTTCATTGAATAAAAAGTTTTTTATCGATATTTACCATTGCAATTTCTTGTCAACTGAATACTGACGAAACATTTTTTTACCAAATTAAGTATAACTATTGTAATACATCACTCTCTGAGTCAGAATAAGTGTTCGTATCTCAATATATGATTTATCCAAAATTACATAATTTAGTTATATCTTTGAATTCATCTAACAAATTTCTCGTATTTTGTAAGATTATTTCGAAACAAATCGAACTTTTCGAACAGAGAAAATAAAAGAAAGATATACCATTACCGCCAGTATAAAGGAACGAAATAAGATATTTCGATTCCATAGAATTCGTGAACATTGGGTGCTATACAATTTCGATAAATGCTACTTTCGAATTTTTCTCCGCAAGAGAAACCACCCGTACAGACCTTTTGCGGCGTAATGCCTGAAAATTTCAAACTGTTCGGTTAAAATCGTCCCGCGACAACACGTCCGCAATGAGAATGGAAACGAGTGACAAAGTCGACACAAAGAACGCGGAAATACAATTTTTATTATTCCACTTTCGGAATTTCGTAATACCAGAGCGATTTACTCCCGTCTCCGACGCGATCGTTCCGTGGATTTCGAGCAGGGTTTGAAACGGTTCTGAAAATAATTATTTCAAACAGTTTTATAAAAATTCCGACTAAAACAGTTCTGAAGAATCATTATTCTGAATAGTTGTTATAACCAATAAAATTAAATAAAAAATTTTTAAAAACCCCGACATAAAAAGAATGGTTTATTAACTGAAAAAGTGAGTGACGAAGAGTTTAAAAAGTATGAAATAACTTACTATATCATATTATTTATTTATCTGCTTTAGGTTCTTATATAGTTACGAAAAAAACCTTTTCATAAAAAATTAGGTAGTTATAGATTTTTTTACGGAGATTAGGATGGCATGGAAAAAAAAATCAAACTAGGACACTATGACCACAATACATAAGGATTGAAAACTTTAAGGTGATTTTGTAATTATGTCACGCAGTGTATACTCGTAATGAAAGGCTTGAACTCGCCCCGTTTCTGTTCCAAATCGAACAAGATAAGTGTTCACTAGTTCACAATAAACAACAAACGAAATAACGAGAATTCACCTGTCTCACCCCCATAAAGAACCATATTTTTTTTTTTTTTTTCAAAAAGCGTCAACTCATTCTGCCCAATTTCCTCCAGTTTCCATAGCAGAATAACATCACAACAAGATCGTAGGAGAAATCACAAGTCAACGAAAAGGACTCCGAAACTTTCGAAGCGAGGCGAAGAGGCCACCTTATTCTCGGCTGGCCCCGTCATTGTTGGGACGCTTTCAAAAGGGGGATTTCACGAGAAGAGGAAACGGCCAAGTGATTTTGGTCGGTGCAACACACACTTACACGTGTGTGTGTACACCGACGTCGTAGGCACATCCTGTCGGCCACGAATCGAAAAACAGCAGGATGGTGTGTGACACACGTCACGGAAAAAGGAAACAACGATACATACACATATAGAGGCACAGAAATGTTAGTGTTTCCTCGGGTCAGCACACGGGTTCGGGGAACACGCAATGTGCATTCGTATGTGGGGAAGACAAAAAGGCACAAAGCTGCCAGTAGTGTTCCACGACTGATAATTACGGAAGGGGCTCGAGCGAACTTCCGCTGAAATAAAACCTACCCGCGATCGACGAGACGGCTCTTTCCTTTTCAAACCCTTCTGTGGATAACCAAAATATTCACGGTTATTTAGCAAATCGAAATACCTCTATTCTGACAGATTAAATAAACATAGATAATTTATACTTTTCCGAAACTCTTAGTTTTCCGTTCCTATAATATATGTATATGATATTAATAAATGATTGGTTTGTTTTTATTTTATTTAATATTTGCGATTTGTGACAGTGTTATTGGTACTTCGTTAATAATTAGAATAATTTATATATTTGGTAATCAGGACGTTAAAGAGTAAAGTAGCCGAATATGAGACCCATTTTTTTAAGCACGTGTTGGATTCTGAGTGAAAAATGAGTGCAACGCTTTATTAAAATCAACTTACAATTAGAGGTTTATTCAAGTTAAGAAATACGTTTACGTTGTTCGAGACTCGTCCAAGAAGAAGTGCGCTGGTTGTCCGGAGTGAATTTATACATATGTATACAGTGCGAGTTTTTGTTACTTTAATCAAAGTTTCAAAAAAGTTTTGATTATTATAATACTGTATTATTGTAATATTGTAATAGTTATTATTATAATATTGTATTATTGTATTATTGTAATATTTATTATTACAATATTATATTATTGTAATATTGAAATATTTATTATTATAATATTGTAATATTTTTATAACTTGCCCGAATTGTACACATACGACGAGTGCAACATGTGTCCCGTATCGTATCGACATTTTCTGGAAGTGCATTCGGTTCGGTGGTATCGCGAAGCGATGCGCCACGCATTGAAATCACCGAGCTAGCCGGTTGACCCCTCGACGCGATATTTATACGTAAGTATCGTTGAAAATTCAATCGAGAAGAACTGGTTACCCTCACAATAAATGCCATAAAGGAGAGCAAAATTCATGGTTATTCATTGAAAGTTCCCAAAATGAAATTTATAATGAAAACCGAAGGAACCTTTCTTCGATGAGAGGGCAAGTATTTATGAGTGGTAGTTTATTATGGTTCCTTGAGGGCACAACAGAGATTATTGCCATTTCATTGGGACACGTTAATTGTTCCTATTACTTGTCGGACATTGTTAATTCCTTATTTAACGCTAGAAGTACCAAAGCAATCAACACGTCTGGTTAATACTGTATTTTCTTTTACAACTTTTGCTGCGATATGAAAGTGACAAAGGTAGTTTATTTATAGATTTGTATATTTTCAAAACTTAATCATGTTTATCAATGCGGTGGAAATAGATATACCTAAGTTTATCCTAGTTACTTCTAGTATTAATTTAAGAATAATGTTCTGTTTAATTTAGGAACTTTTACTGCAATATGACAATGACAATGGTACTTAATTTATAAATTTGTATATTTTCAAAAATTTGTCATATTTATCTATGTGATGGAAATGGATATACGTTTATCATAGTTAGTTCTGGCGGTAATTTAAGAATCTTAATGTTCTATTTAATTGAATAACTAATGTTTTATTTAATTTCGAATGACGATCAAAGTAGTTTCACAGATAGATTTTCTGTTGTTTTACGAGTTTGGTTCACGAGAGTACAGTTGAATAAGCCAGGTAAGACCAGCCTGATATATATTGTATACATATAATTCCCCGAATCCGTTATAGGAGGATTCCAATATATCCCCCTAATACCTGTAATGTTTCTTTTCAGAAATCAGTACCAATAAGTGCAGGTATAAATACAGGTACAAGGTTTACGACCCAGTTCCACAGCTTTATTTTTAATACCGTCACGAACCGACAGAACGAACGAACGAAAAAAAGAAACGAGAATTAAAAGTTCCGTGCATTCCAACGACCCAAGATTTTGTGTATACAATTCTATAAATACAGTAACGGATCGAACCCGTCTGTTGCCCCAGTTAACCAGTTTTATCGAAAAACAAAACCAGATAGAAATTCTTATTCCTTCATTCATTCGTCGTTAAAAGAAAAATATTAACAAATACCAAAAGAATCATTTTTATCGAAAAATGAAACCAAAAAAATTCTTATTCGTTCATTTATTCACTGATATTTATTTGACGTTAAAAATAAATACCTCCAGATTTTTTGCTACAGAAAATTATACATTTCATCACGCGTGAAGTATCAACGAACTGTACAGAAGCAATTTAAAAATATAGGATCTAAGAGAACGAAGAATATAAAAAAAATTCACACGATAATCATTTCTATTTGCATGTTAAATACCAACCACTTAATAACGCTTGAACGTTGTACGTTCGTGGTCTCGCAAGAATGCTCGCGAAGGTCGAAAAACCAAGCAACATGCGGTTATCATTTTCTTTGTGCAACCGGGATAAACAACAACAGCGCCTGTCGGCGATAAGTCATCGTACAAAGTGAAAGGAATTTACAATATCGCGTTTCAGGATCGACCCTACGTGGAACTTCGTTCTTGCGAAACCCTAATTATTACGAACAAGAGAAACAAAATTGAAAGAAGAAAACAAAAATCAGAACACTTAATTTCTGTGGTTGAAACCTGTCACCGTGACGGGAGAACGGAAACGATATTCGAGGAAACATGAAAACCGAGATCGGAACCGATACAAGTAATCACCTTCTTCGGTCGTGGACAATTACATCATATCGGTTCCCCTCAGGTGACCATTCCAGCGAGAATCTTTACATAATCAACGATAAAAATAAACTCGATCCACGAAGAAAATATCTTGGTTCCCACCCAAATCGTTCAGAAATCGTTAAGGTCGACGTTGAAACGATCGTATCGAACAAAGAAAGCTCCCCTGGTGGTTATATAAACCGTAATAATGACGATAATAAACGGAGAAAATTCGGAAGTATCATGAAAACATCTTGGTTCCCCCCCCCCCAAATCGTTCAGAAATCGATCTCAGAGATCGGTAAGATCGACGAAAAGTTCGACGTCGAAACGGTTGTATCGAGCCAAGAAAGATTCCCTGGTGGTTATATAAAGCGTAATAACGACGATAATAAACGGAGAAAATACGGAGGATTTCGTGGAAAATATCGAACAACAGTCTCCCGCGACAGGAGAAGTGTCAAAATAACTGTACTGACCCGACTGCCGCGACGGTGGCTCACGAAATTATTCGGACAGGTTATTTTCAGTGTAAGTTCACTTAATACCCGTACATACCCGGTGTTTCGGAGGGTATCGATGACAGGTTAGCCAAAGAGTGGAGGGAACAATACACGTAACGAATAATTTCGCGAAACCATCATGGACAAAGGGTCGGTCAATCGGTCAGAAAAACGTAACGACCGCGCCAGCCGTTCGAATAGCGCCTCTAATCCTGCCCCCTTGGCCGAACGGTTGATTTATTGCGCATGTGCGGGCTAAAGCCCTGCTTATTTAAATGTACCGTTTAAACCCTCTCGGGGCCACCACATTCGGCGAACGTATCAGGAAATATCCAAGGAATCCCACCACGTAAACGACCCGACGAGTTATTCGCGTGGAAACGGAGCATTTAATGCCGAGAATATATTCGACGATGGGAAACTTACCTTTCGCAACTTCTCCAATTCATTGACGTCCGCGGTGGACTGGACCGCCTGGGGAAAGCAAACGAAAAGAAAAATGGTTTAACCGATCGTAAATTGGTAACCAAGGTTTTGCGGGAATAGTTTTCTGTATATGGAGCTATTTCTTTTCTCTTTTTCGCGGGGCCTTTTTTGTCTTTAGAGGAATCGTTGACACACTTGCGCACACTGGCAAAAAAATGTCCCGTTGCGAACGGGCAATGAAATTCTACGGTCTAACGAAACCCTGTATTGATTTATAGAGTCGGTCGTTTTTAAACCGGCGAAACTTAACGTTGGAATGTTGTTAATGGAACATCCGTTAGGAAATGTAAATAAATAATTTTAAATAAATACAGGGATATGTTAAAAAGTAAATGGGGATGAATATACGATAGAATTGTCGGTGTGTTTAATGCAATTATAAAATATACCTAATTAGTCTATTATAAAAAATTCTATCCACGGAAGAATGTTAAGAATGTACGTGAAAAGAAACGTATATCGGTCGACTCAGTGTAAATCGCCGCAGTGTTCACTTAAATGAATTTTCATACGGCCAATTTTAAAGTGTCCATATTTTTGAACATATGTCCATAAAGAGGACAAATTGGTCTATATCCTCCTTTTTTTCAAAATTTTAAATAGTTCCCCGGTATAAAAACAGGGCATTTATTTAAAACAATTGCAAAATAAATAGTTAAAAAACATTTTTTTTAACCGAAATAATTTTTATTTAGAACTCTTATGTCTCCACTGTAAGTACCCACAAAGCTCATTTCGATCAGTTTGTTAATTCAATAGTAATGATTTATTGAAAAATAGTTGACCCTAAATTTCAAACATTAGTAGAATCAACAATTTTTCAAATTTTCAAAAATCCGTCAAGATATGTTTATATATCGCTAACGACTACAACATATCCAAATATGAATAAAATCCGAAATGGTGCTCCAAAAAGTGTCCGATTTCGCGTGGAATGAGCCTAATCGCGCTGTTGCCCCGAAATCGAAATATCCGTGAAAAAGGTCGTCGAACTGCTCCGAGTGTACACAACAATTATTAAAGTGACATTTTAATGTAGACTCGTTACTCGAATAATATTTACCCGCACGAATCACAAGTCACTTAACCGGTAACGGTACGAATCATTCGAGATGTACACAACGATTCAAATGCCTGGGAATCAATCGCCATAGAAATTCTCTTTATATTTACCTCGATCTTTTGCCACGGATTCGAGTTGCCCTTGCCGGAAACCCGGTTGTCCAGTGCCGTTGTTACATTCCCGAAGTTCACGAGTGAGAAGAAATTATTGTTGCCGGCGTTCCCATATGATTCCGGCTCCTCGGCGATCGTGTTGTCGAGTAGCTCGTAGTCCAACGACTTCGAATCGCGGCAATTTGTGACGAATGATCGTGCGAAGCTGCTTTTGAAGAAATGTTCCAGTGACACCTCGCTGCCAAGAGCGAACTCCACTTTCGGAGCATCGACCATGATGATGAAAGAATCCTAGCCGTGGATCGTTTGCAACAACAACAAAAAAAGTGCGCGAAACGAGGTTAGTACCTTTCCAGGCGTTGCAAACCCGGAAGCTAGACCACGTAAAACAGCTCGATGATTCCGTGCATCCCGCGAAAACTTGACAGGAGCAATGCAGCCGTTGACGGATCAGAAATGATTCAACGATGCCCCCCCAAAACCCCCTGTTTTGTTCTGCCACCGGTTTCACTTGTTTTTCCACGAGCCGAAACGTCGGGCGATCATCGATAAAACGTGACGTA
The DNA here is from genome assembly GCF_001272555.1 of Dufourea novaeangliae. Taxonomy (NCBI): domain Eukaryota; kingdom Metazoa; phylum Arthropoda; class Insecta; order Hymenoptera; family Halictidae; genus Dufourea; species Dufourea novaeangliae. The sequence goes on along the minus strand of NW_015373910.1, from coordinate 4,653,415 downwards.
TGGGTAATTCCGTCATGCGCGAAATGACACGTAGTGTTTCATGGAATTCGTCGTGTACGAGAAAAACGGTTCTTGCACAAATCCAGGGATCCGAAACATCACTCACGCTGGTTCGACACACACAGCACAGCACTGCGCGTCAAACTGACAACAACGGAAACCGCTCCGACTGCGCGTGGCCGCCTCGGGCCTTCGCGACGGCGAAACACTGAAACCCCCAGCCATAGAGAATAGCGCGTTGCACATGCGCCTTTCTACTCCGCCGAATCTTAAGGGGATACTCCCATGTACCCTTACGAGCAAACTCGGCTTCCGTTAGGAGAAAAAGTGGCGTAAGAGAAAGATCTCCTACCAATTGGTAAATTTATTTCAGGTACTGAAATAAATGATTCGTGATTCGATCACGTTCGTTCCCAATCACGATGATTTTTCACAGTGATTCGTGATTTCCCGTGATCGTTTCTTATTGGTGGAGAAACCTAACAGTTCTTTACACGCGATACATAATTTGTATATTTCACATTAACGACATCAAAACAAAAATTAGGGTTATATCGTATAAAGTGAAGGAATAAGTAGAAACAATGAAGAATAATGAATAAATTAATGATTAAAAATTATAATCTACATGTTACCTAGCAAATCATTCTTTTAGAATTTCTTGTTTTTTTCTATTGATTTTTACAAACACAGTAATGTAATTCATCGTAAAATCATTTTGAATACGTTTTTCTGTTTAAAGATTAATGACTTACGATTGCAGTGAGCAAATTCACTCAAGATAAAAAAATCGCAATCACGGTCGTGAATTAAGTTAAATCACGATCGTGATCGTGATTCGGCGATCACTGTGATAAATCACCGTTAGTGATTTTGCACGCCATCTCTAGTACATTCTACAATGTATTTTGTAATGAATCGAAACATTTTTAGAAGGCAACTAATTCTTATTATTTTTAAATAGATTATAGATAAATTTATTTGGTATATGTTTTGTAGTTACATAACAAAACGCTTTATTAAAGGTGGGCAGTGTTAATTCTAGAGATTTGAATAAACATCCACAGATGAATGATCATTAAAACCAGAGTGCTTGCTGTATTACTCGACAGATAGCGCTGGGGCTCACTTCACTGATTTTCAATGAATGTTTTCACTCTGAATTACGTTTGATGATTATAGTTTCAACCAAAAAATCTAGCAGAAGAGATAATTGGAAATAATTTTGTGGTGCAAGTATTTAATCGAGCCGGTTCAAAACATCGTATGTTAAATAATGTATTTAATTTAGTTTAACTATGTACAATACTACTACATCATTTTATGTTTGGAAACACTACGAGTAAACAGTACCTATCAGCATTTACTCGAATTGTTTAATAACATAACCTGAGTCTATAAGTGAAAAGTATTGAAACAGTTATACAAAAATGCCGCGATTACCATTGCATCCTTCTTCGGGAACTGGTCGTATGCAACCTTTCGTTAAAGTGATACGATTTGTACGTTATGGATGCTCAAACAGACCATTCTTTCATATTGTTGTAATGAATGTAAGTTCCTACTGTTGAGTGGGTCGATTAACATACGTATAATTGTACTGTTTTTATGCAGAGAAACTTTATTTGAACAATGTACTTTTTGAAAATATAAACAATATATCGAATACTTTTGTTTTAGTCAAAACTTAATCAGCATCATGCACCGATAGAACAGTTGGGAACTTATGATCCTATGCCAAATAAATATAATGAGAAATTAATTGCCTTGAATTTTGAACGTATACAATATTGGTTAGGAAGCCATGCTAACGTTTCTAAACCAGTTGCTGAACTTTTTGGACTGGCTGGATTTTATCCAGTGCATCCTAGGACATACATAACTGCATGGAGAAATCGAGGAGATTATAATAAGGCTGAGGAAGATAAAGATTTCAATAGTGCAACTCCTGCAGAATCTGCAGGCTAACAATCTTGCCTCCTGTTATTTGTATTTCACATACATCCTGTAAATAATATGCATATATAAATAAAATTATTATGAAAACACACATTGGCTTAATACTATAATATATAAAAAAAATGATACTGTAATATTTATAATCATAAAAAGAAATAAAACATATTACTTTTTATATATAATATATATTTACATTAGTTTCTGTGAAATATACGATTCTAATTTCTCGTAACCTCTGTTCTGTATTTCGTATCGTATTTTACGTGTATTATGACAGAAATATTTTAAAGAAGCGAAAAAAAATTTTCCCCAGGTGAGGCTCGAACTCACAACCCCGGCATTGCTCACAACTATACTGTCTTATAAGTACCGTGCGCTAACCGATTGCGCCACTGGGGAGTTGTAGTTTTCTTTTCCTTATTATGGTATATGTAATAAATTAGAGAAATACGCGTAGAAGTTATTAATAACTGCACAATACTTTTTTGTAAGAGTGCTCAGGAAAAGTAATACAATATTGAAGCGAAGTGTTAATGTTTATGTTCGTAAATATAACCTACAACATACTTTTGTGATAAAAAAGGTACTTCATAATTCTGAACAAAAATATTGTTTGTATTCCAGTTTTATAACGGGTCATAATACATTTATATACAATTTCAAGTTAATGTTACAAGTATAAGATGTTTCATAGGTATAAAACAAATCTTTATTAGTACTCTGTTGTGACAATGAATAGAAATTTTGATATAATAAAGTTCATACATTAAGAAACTTTCACATGTTTTTTGTTGTTTTTATATTATCCATCACTATTATTATTGTCACTTGATCTCCTTTCATCACTGTCTTCATATGAATCAATTGCAGTGCACAGTTCTTCCCACAAATCTCTAACCTTTCTCTTTCTATCTATGGGCTTATCACAAAACTTCTGTACCAAATCCTGATATTTATTTGTAAAGTCGGCACCTAAAATTACAGAAAGACTATAACGCATAAGTAAAATGACATAGTCATTACATTTAATACCTTCTGGTGAAGGATGTATGACAAAAATATGTTCACTTCTCCAAGTTTGTTCTATAAATAATAATGACCACTGAAATTGTAAATAAACTTGTTTCACGTTTCTAGGAGAATGTACAAACACTGTTATGCCTCCATTGTCGTCTGTACATTGTTTAGAATTTGCATACTTCTTCTCTGTCAATTGCTCCAAAATAGTGCTCCTTGCTTTATGTTGGTCACTGTATTGTGAAATTGCTATAGAAGGAACATAAAATGAATTATCTAATCTAAAACGACATTTACCTGTTACAAAAGTGATAAAGTACCAGATGCTAGGAGTGAAAAATTTTTCCTTCTACAAATCTTTTGTATCCATGATTGAATTTCCAGCATATAACAATTGTCAAGTCCTATAAAATGACACATTATACCCTGAATTTCAAATTCCTTTTCTCCCTGAAATAAAATAAGGAAATAGTTATAATAAATTACTTTTTTATTTGCACAATATTATATTTATCTTCTCAGATATACCTCTATCTTTACTTTCAGTTCCAACAATAACTCAAGAACCGCTGTTATTAGTTTAGCATTATATTGATAAATATCATTCTTCAACCACTGTCTGTCTATATTTTCAAACCGTATACCTGTTACTTGGCGAGTAACTTTACATAATTCATGTTTTTGATTATCTGTCAATTTACTTTCTGTGGTTTTTGTGTCTTTTGTGGAATCTGACATTCTATAATAAAATTAAAACATATACCTACATATCGTTTTACAGTTTAAAAATACAGAAATACCAAAGAGAAAATAATTTGATACAATTTGCTAGTAGAAAGGCATTTCTGGCCATTTCCTTCTTGATCTTTTAATTGCTTGAGTAAATCATTTGCCTTCGCGAACAATTCTGCTTTTAAATCTCTTAATTCAACTAATTCTTGATCCTCCATTACCACTGTTTAATACTTCAATCTGTAAATTACTAAAAACCTTAATTCTATTTACATACATATATATATATACGTATTGCAAGTAACGATTTCATACGCGTTACTTCACATGTGTGTGTACATAGTTTAATTATGACTATTAATTATATTTATTCATAATTTACGAATTTTTAAAATAACGACATTTAACTAAGAATTGTTTAAGTTTAAATCATAGGATGCAATAAAATAACGCAGGTGCAGTCGTTCATAACGATAAGTTGGTTGCTTGCAGTTGCTTGTGTGAAATGTCAATTTAACCTCGAAATTTTGACTTAATGTTTGTTATTTATGTCAGTGAGTATTTACAAAATTTACATAACTATTATTTTTATGTACGTAAGGCACATAATGTTCATTCCTTTGTCCTATAAATACAACAAGAATTATTTAGAAATATTATATTTCTTCCAACAAGTATTCATACATGTTTCTTATATACTGTTACAAATAATTTCAGTTGATCAAAATGAATGTTTCAATGTTTTATCTAAAAGGAAAACAGAATTAGATTACTCTTTAAATAGAAGTAATACAAAATTTATACATATTTTTATATAATGGATGACGAAACCTTAAATAGGTAAGTTTATCTAATATGTCATAATTAACTTCTATTATTTATATGTTTTTGCTTGTAAAGACAAAATTCTGGAAAATCTAGCAGTAAAACAATAATAATTTAATTTTATATGTTTCAAACATTCAGGTAACAAGTAATATTTATATTATAGACTTGCGGTTGAAGCTTTATTGGAAGAAGCTAAAGTTGGAGCTAAAAGAGCTGAAATAATGGGTCCTAGTGGATGGATAAAACCAAAAGAATCTATTAATAAACGATTTCTTCATTCTACTCTACGTAACGTTGTGCTTTCAAATAAGTACCACATAAAAAGAAAAGAAAAAACAAAAGAGAAACAATTACATGAACAAGAAAGTACTGTTAAATAATTAATATTATATTGTACAGACCAATCACTTATTTATACATACAAGTAAATTATATGAGATATGATCCTTTGCTTCATCTGGATCATGAAATAAAAGTAATGTAAATGGTGTTTAGGTTTATATTATGTCTATTAACTTATTGAGCACTGTATTTAAGAGAAGGACTGTATAATTAAAGATATTCATCTAGTATAAGTAATTAAAGAGTAATTAATAACAATGCAACAATGTAAAGGTACATAACTATAAAAATGTAAAGTTATACTTACTATAAAATATGTATAAATGAAAATAGGTACTATGTAAAAATAAACAAGAATTTAATGACAATGTATGTTTTTTGTAAGATGTTTATGTATACGAAAAAACTCAAAACGATTCTCCTTATTTATACACTCTACAATTGTTAATTTTAAAATATTTTTTAGTAGAATAGTAATGTATTACCACTGAAAATAGAATTCGTATACAAAAACTTCTTTTTATTACGTTCATGTCAACACGCCATAATACATGTATGTAGAAAAAGCATTTGTGTCTAAAATAGATAATCTTTATTATCTTTAATAAAATAACATAAAAAATCAGTATGAATTTAAATGAATCGACAAGTAAAATAATTTTTTAAGAACAAGACTGTTCCTTCCATGTTTCAAATTTTCATATTTTTCTGCAAAACTGATAAATTTCAATATGAATGGCGCGTTATATGTATGTTTTTATTATAGTTATATAAGTACTTTGCTAATGAGTTAGTTTTCACATCGAAAAAGTATAAAATTGCAAGGTAATTTTTCCGTTACATTATAAAATTAAAAAAATTGTTTGAGAACGTATTGTATAAATGGTTAATTTCTTTCTTTACTTCTGTTGTGATCGGAATCGGAAGTCACGTGCTTAAACCCCAATACTGTCGCGCCTTCCGCTCAGAGTTGTTCTTTTGCAACATACATGATCTCGTCGGATGTGACCGCGTTCTTGTAATTTTGGAAGGGTAACTTGTACTAAGTTTAACGTTAATTCATCAACAAAACTATGGCGCTGTCAGTAAGGGGATTTTGCAAACTCAATTTAGCTTTTGCAAATAACGCACTCTTAAAAATTAATACATTGAACGGTACGTAATCGTGATAACCTAACATTGAACGTCCTACATTTATATTAACGAAATAAATTTTTTTTCGTAAGAGACAGTCTATATAAAATATTATTTTGTGAAGACATAACCGACATACGAACAAATACGAGCCTTGTTCGTATTTGTTTTTTTTTAAATGTAATATATGTTCCATTTCTTCAGTCGGCGTTCGGTATATCTTTGCTGAAAGATCGTTAGGCATAACTGCTTATGAGCATGCAAGACTTCTCTACCATAATCAGTTTACGACAATAGAGGATAAGTTTCGTTCAAAAATGCAAGAAGTCTGTGCAAAAGAAGATGGTGTGGTCTTCACAGAAGACTTAAAAGCAATGTTACATTTAAGTGAGAAGCACGAAGATGTACAATTAGTAGTTAATATGATACAGAAGTATATTGCTTCCAGTTCAGAGAACAAATTCAGTACATATGTTTTCGGCCCAGTGGTGATGAGATTGCTATATTATTTGAATGAACCATCAGTCGCAGTAGATACATTTAGCAGTGCATCATCAAGTGATTTCTTTAAACAAACGTCAACGCTCAAACTTTTACTGTGTCTGTTATACAAAAATAACATGTATTCTGAAATGAAAGAAATGTACGATTTGATGATACATTCTGAGCGATTTAGTAATCTTGCCAGGCCCAGTTTTATCGTAATGGTTGCTGCATGTTGTAAGCAGGTAAAATTTTCATTTTTTATGTATTATTAGTATATTATTAATATTGTTAATTCACATTATATTGCTTTATTAGAATACTTCAGAGGCATTAGAATATGCTTTACATGTATGGAAAATATTGAACGAGCAGAGGACAAATTCTTACAAATGTGCTGCATTCATGGCATATTTAGCAATAAAACAAAATCGTTCTGAGCTAGCATTGGAAATATTGGCTACCGTAGAACGTCAACAATACATTGACATCAGATGTCTCAAAGTCTTGGCATACTTGAAGTTGGAAAAATATTTACAAATCATTCCCATGTTTAGATCAATATTAGAAATGGATACTGCACCTACACGCAAACAAACTTACTTTTCTGATGTGGTATGTAAAATTTAACTTTCTCATCTGGGAACTGTACTAGCAATTAATTATTTATAAGATGACGTTAACTAAGGTAGTTTTAACCCTTTTTGTATTAGATCACTGCAGTTGAAGAGAAACTTGCGTCAGACCCGGAAGCATCTGGAGTTGAAGATCTGTTGAATTTAATACGAGAACTCAAAAGACACAATCGTATTACAGTAATTGTAGGTTATTTTGAAGAAAATTTCAAAGTATAAACTTAAATTGTTGGACTGGTTACAATCTTTTGCTATTTCTTTTTTCAGGAGTCTTTGGAAGAACATCTGTTCACACCCATAAATCCTATGACGAAGGGTACAAATCTGGTTAAGCGTAACGTTAGGGATACGTTTAATAATGTAGGAATGGAAAATTACGCATAGTTCACTTTTGTACTATTTGTTCAGCTCGTGTAAATGTTACCACGAACATGAAATTGAGGAGCGCATATGTTTTATTGACTGATTTTACAGTCAGTTTATTAATTATATTGTTTTGAAACCGACAAATAGACTGAGAATTCGTGTATTGTATACAACTGTATCTTGTATTATATATCAACCATAAACTAATTATAGAATCTTATACACGAGTGAATGTTCGTTTTTGGTATATACCAGATCACCTGCGGTCAGTCTTGGTTGCCGAAAAGTGGCAAACGCGCATGACAAGTTACTCTGTAACGGATATCACTTTCTTAAATAATTTCTCTAAATTCAATCAGGCACATTTACGATTTGGCACTCGGATAAATAATTTTATACCAATAATTTCTAAGAAATGTCACTTTCTCCTGTATTAAAATCGAATTTGCATTTACTTTGTAGTATGTTCTATGTGTAACAATTGACAGTACAGATTCATGTAATGTATTATTGTTTAACAATACCATTCCTATGTAGCAATAAAAAGTAACAATGTAATGTTGTCTGATATATTCATTAAGATATACTTCAGAGTAAGAATTTCGAAAACATAAGATCCAAAGAACAGTAGTAGCAAAATTTTCAGAATTAAAATTTTTAAAGAAACAATCATTTATAAAATATTTCCCCAAAAAAATAAAAAAATTTACCAAAAATATTCGATTTTACATTCATTCTTATAACTAGAGAAATTAATTTGAAGTTCGCAACCATTAGCTCGGTATTACCTTCAGTTTACAATACTTTACCGAAGATAATACCAATTGTCCGGGTCTCACCACGAGGAGGTTGCTACGAGTGGAGACCTAAAGGAAGCTAAAAAGCTGGAACCTAGTCCCATTTATGTAACCGTAGTTACATCGATGGAATCATTAGTTACATCTACCTCCCTTTTTACAAAGTCTTACAAATAACTTAAAAGAAACTTAAATTTAGACGTTTTAATGTTGATTTCCCTCGGCGGATGGCTTCTTCCTTGAGTCTACCTGAAAATAAAATGAAGATCCCTCGGCGGATGATCGACGTCTTCTTTCTAGAACTTATACTAGTCTTACGATCGACTTAACTTACAACTACCCCATTTAGCTGTATACCAAGCAATTATTAGAAACAAAAGGAGTGCATATTCTCTGAAGGAGAATATGTTTCAGAGAGTCGATGCTTTCGGAAGGAGAGCACCAATTCTCTCAGAGGTAAAGTGTGACTCGAATCGACGCGTACCGTGAGTGAAGCCCCTACGATCGGCCCCGTCACCAGCTACCCCCTGTTAAAGGGGTTGTATCTCGCGCTCCTACGTACGGGTCCCCATTTCTCCACCGGAAAATAGTTGGCGCCGGATGTTAACGTATCTTAACGATTTATATCTCAAAAAATGGCTCCCAATTTGCTTCTTCCGAATTTGAAATTGCTCCCCCAGCACCGTTAATGAGATATTCGCAAAAGAAAAAGCAAAAATTGGTTGTTAACAAAATAGGTAGTAAATGGCCTTTTGACACAAATATTATGGCACCAAAAAATTGCTCCTGATCTGTTTTATAATATTCAATGGTCAGATATCTCAATAACTTTGCTCGTGAGGGTACATCTCACAATTTCAGATTCGGAAGGAGCAAATTGGGAGCAATTTTTTGAGATATAAATCGTTAAGATACGTTAACATTCGGCGTCAACTATTTTCCGGTTACTTAAGCACGGTGATTATTTATTTTAAATGATTCTCACTGTACTAAATTATGTTTGTAAAGTAGGGACTGATACTCAAATGGTAAACAAATTTTTTCGAGTCGCCAAAAATCCTTCTCGCAATCCCCATTTTTGTCAAAAATGAATGTATAACGAAATATGTACGTGAGAAGGTACAGAGTTTGATAGGGTCACGGTGAAAATCGGGATATTTGTAAGCAAAAAGTAAATCCGGGTAGGTGGAACAGCACTCTCCCCGTGTGGTAGGAGTGTCGACGGGTCGTGGCGCTCGCGACTGGTAGCAACCGAACGAAACGACGCGAAGAAAAGGACGAGAGACGAGCGTGGCGGCGGATGGCTCGCGAGGTGAAGTGTCCGGGAGGCTGCGAAAAGGGACGGAGGTGTGGGGGGTCAGCGCGCGGGGAATGACGTCATGTTGCTAAAGCGACGCGGCAACGCTGAGCGTCTGCGTGGGTCGGCGGGTGTCTGGGCAAGGATCAATAGCGGTGCCAGCAACCAGGTAGTAGGTGTGAGTGTATGTAGGTTTCTGAACGGTGGCAGTCCAGGAGACGAACCTTCCGAGGCAGGACACTTGACGAGTCGAGAGAGTACAGGCCTCTCCCCCAGTGTCGTACACGGAGCAGCGCCATGCCAGTCTCGCTGCATCACGGAAGCCTCCTCGACGCCTAGGATTATCAGGTTCTCCAGGTAACGATTAACAACACGATGTCGCTTCTGTTTACGTGCAACGGGCCCCGTAGATGTTCCTTAGCGGTCGTCGAGTAGATTCCTTGAAAGGCCATTACCGGAATATGGCCACCACCCAGGTACACCGCGGTTAAAGGGACCGTGCATTTCGACCACGAATCGATATCATGGATCGATTGTGGCTGGGGTCGTGTACGGATGGTGTCGATTCGTGTCCCCTGCGATCTAGTCGTCCTAGGTAAAAGGGGGGACAGTCCGTCTGTACGGGGTCGAAACGGTCACGATTGTAAGGGGCACTGGGAATCGATAGTGAAAGAAAAAAATCGGGAGGAATCGAGGTATCGTTTCTCGAGGACGTCTAGTGACATAGACGCGTAGGTCTCTGAACGGTACGGTCCGAGGATTAAACAGGGGAAGATAGTGCAGCGATATTGAGATGAAGCTCGTGGTGGGGATCGTGTGTAACGAGAGATATGGATTCCTCGACTTCCGCGTCAAAGTTCGGTTACAGAGTTGTGTTGCGAACCGACTTTGACTCGTTTTTCCTCGTTCGGATGATTCGTTGACGTTCACGACGTCGTGCGACTGAACTGTTTGTGTTGAAGAGGTATTTATTTGTCACACGTAATCAGGAGTGATTCGTTGCATGCACGTACGACTCGGATTCACCGTATAGTGTTGATCGGTTAACCTAACCAGGTTAAGTTCCGGGTGTATTCTAATGTTAAATCGCACCAGTGAAGGGAGGTCCATGGTAGTCGGAAGCGGAGACAGTGAGTCACGTATTTGTTTATATATCCTTTTCAAATTAGAATTGAGTGGACAAATTTTTATACAATTTCTATTTATGTGCACTGATGGGTTTTACTTCTATCATAGTTTTCGTAATTTCCAAATAAGATTCGTCGTTTGGTACGTAATCTGGTGAAATAAATGTGACTGTCTTTCGTGAACAAAGTTGGGGTCACTGTATCCTGAGTGGTCCAGATCGGGATGAACGCGGTCGTTAACACTAGAGGTTATAGAATGTACACTAAATTAAAGTGTACAATATCGTAATATATATAATAATATAATACGATCTAGTGTAATATAAAATTCATAGTAAATTAACAATCAACATAAATTCCGCTAAAAGCGCCATTGTAACTTCAGTAATGGTAAAATAAGTTTGGTAGTTCTAGTGTTAATAATTTGAGACGGACGCATGTATTGTATTGTACAGATTTGTTTGACTAATATTCCAGAAAAATATGAAATGGTAAAAGTAATTTCGTGTTTTTCACGATTTCGTGCTCATGCATTAGTACCCCTAAACTGTCTTCCTAGAAATTTCATGTAAATTCGTACTTTCGTATACCGTGTGACGTAAAAAGTGGGAATTATACGCAAGTTTATTGTTTGAAATTTTAGAGCCTCTTTGGTCAACTTCGATTCACTTAATCAGCAATATAGCCAATAGTAAAACTTTTAACTACAGTGATTCCTCGATGAATGCGACACAAACTCTGGGACCACTCAAAACAGAGTAAACAGAAGTTAAGCAGAGGCTCGGCTTCGTTTAAAAAACAACTTTATAAGGGGCTGAAAACCTTCCCGCCTTGCCACGAATGCTCCGAAGCGGACCCAAGCACTCATCAAGACATTACTGTATGTCGTTCTTAACCTTTGATATACTCCATATTTTAATATCAAGGAATACATTTTAAAACATCGAAAACATAGTTTCAACATAAAGTTATTCATTTTTTATTATCTGATGAATACGAGGGTTATGGTATGAAATGGTATACGATGACAAAATAGGTTAAGAACAGTTAAAAGTTTTATTGTTGGCTACACTGGAAAAAAAGCTTAATCGAAATTGCTCAAAGTGGCCCTTAGCAAGTCAACGCGACACAACAAAAGTTTTGCACTATTTGCAAATTTTCTTCTATACGTTCAGATTTCCCTTAAACGCAGAAAATGAACAATATTTCGAGATTCTTCACGTACGAATACTTTTTTTCCCCCTTGTACAGGGTGGCCCAAAAGTCACAAGATCATTTAAAATAGAGTAACACTTTGATATATTAAAAACGCATATTTATGCTTTTATGAACAATGAATATACTTCGAGGAAATTATTTTTAATTAGTTTTGTAGATTATGTCCTTCAAATGACCACCAATTTGCTCCTGACTGTGGTGGGCTCTTTTTAAAAAATTATATTAAATTTTTTATAGTAGTCGTCTTTCCTAGGTTCTGATAGCTGCTTAAAAATATTTCCACGTACCAATCGATGAAACTTTTAACAGCGTGGTGTCCCTAACTCTCGTCGTTTCTGGTCTCTCGAGGCTCGACGACGATTCGATTTGCTTATAGAACGCGACGAATCACGGTGATTCCGTATTTTGCAACCCGTTACCGTAATCAGAAACAGTCGGGGCGGACGCGACGACGACATGTATACCGTATACACAAATTCGTCGGGGTGTTTTCGCTTGATTAAAGTTCACTGTATATACACACAGTCGTTAACCACTCGCCCCAGGAGTGACGTGCTAACGTTTCAAACGTGTGACACGAATCGCACTGGCGCGTCGTCTGATTCTTGTCGCTTCGAAACTAGCGTTCCTATCAGCACCTCGAAAAAGCCACGTAAACTTTTGGAATACGAAAATTTATTAGATGTTGCGACGGATTCAGGGAAATTAGTGGAAAAGCTTAAATACGTTATTGTGTCCTCGGAGATAAAGCTCTTCTTCTTGATTTATTAATTTGTTTATTCTAACCTCGAAGTCAATTGTAACCTGAATGGAATTTAAAAATGAAATAGAAATTTATTTATTCTGAACTTGACTTCTACTATAACTTAAATAAAATTTAAAATTGAAATAAAAATTTGTCTGTTTTAACCTTGAATTTAATTATGACTGAAGTACAATTTAAAATTGAAATATAAATTTGTTTATTCAGAACTTGGATCCAACCATAACCTAATTATAATATAGCATTGAAATGTGACTTGTAACTAAAGTAACTAAAATACAGTTTTAAGATTCCTCAGAATTGGGAAAATACGCGTGCGTATGTTTCATCTACCAAACCTGTACCGAGCTACCCTTTATTTTTGTGTTGCCCATGTTGGTGCAATATTTCGTTTTCCATATCGATTAAATTACATGTACATGCCATGGGAAATCAATTGACTATAATTATGAGTAACAGAGTGGAAATAATGAACATGTCAGTAATTGTAAATTTCGAACTGTTCATCAAGATACACCCGTGTTGCCAACTATTATAATTTTAACACTGTATAAAGTAGTATTTTCATCCAATCGATATGACATTTTGTTCATACCTTGTACATTCCATCCTGTAAAATACAAACTTAAGAAATGCATTCGTTCTAAATTTCCATGTAAAAAAGTGTAATTTATTTCGAACTACCGAACGGGAAAAAAAGAGAGATGACACACCGCCACGTCTATAAGATAGGTTAGGTTGGTTGTGCGGGTTAGGAAGGAAGGGTCCAAAGGGGGCCGAAAGCAATTACTTAAAAACACGTTTATATATCGAGGATTTGTTTGAAAAAGAAATTTGTTCACTGTTTGCTCAAGCACTCTCGAGGAATAGGAATACAAACACGGGCCACGTACACACACACACTACGAACACTGACCTAATTCGACGGGAGGGTCCATCCGGACGCAGCAATCATTCGCCTTTCACGTCCTGTCGACACTGTTATATACCGTCTCGCACGATTCGCCGTAATTAAGTAAAACCGTTTTCGTCGACGAACGGAGAGAAACACGAAACACGACATGCCGCTTAATCGAATATTTCGCCATGTCCCCAGAAGCAAAATAAAATTTTATTTTATAACTTATATTCTCTGTTTTGCATTTTAAAACTTTTTTTTTGGTAACAGTGTGTAGAATCAGATCGAAGTCCCTTGGAGCGTGATAAGTAGACTGTGAACGTTTATGCAAATTCAGAATTTCAGACGTTAATTTATAAACATGAAAATCGCATAGAAAGGCTCGTGTACTAAATGTTGTCTCGTGTTGACAGTAATGTATGAATCTCGTTAAGTTTTATTAAAATCTTTATTTTATTGTATTTTGCAAGTTAAAATTTGTTATAAATGCATAAACATTCTAGTTAGACATAATTTAGCTAGTAGTAGTGTAGTGACAAATAAACTACGGATTTTATGCATTTGTTAATTTTATTTTTATTTCATGAAAATTTCTGGGAGAAGAAAGAACTTCTGGATTTACTTCTGCTTTCATAAAATATTTTGCATAAAAAAACGCAGTCCAGTGATAAATTTAAGGGAAGGTTAATGTTAATCCCATTACGGTGTAATTAGAAAAAAGGTTGAAGATTATTTTGATAAATGATAAATAGACGGATCTTTATCCATCTAAAAGAAGATTTTATACACGTTGACTGCCGCAGTGAAAAAGGCCATATATAGTCAGGCAGGCGTTATTTCGTTTTCTAAGCCATAAATCGTCGAAAATATATGCATTTAGTTAATAGGGGCTGTTGCTCCAGTTTTTAATTATAGTGCGATATTAATTTTACGCAAAAATTTCGTAACGGTATTTAAAAGAATCCAGCCACTTTGCAAAATTCATAGTGTCACCCATATTTCGGTGACGTGGCAGTTAAAGCGTTATTTCTCCATAATTTACTTGCAATTTTTAAGAAAAAATTTTGTATATGAGGTATTTCAACACTCTATCAAAACTTATTTTAAATCAATTCCTAAATTGGCAACTCTACTTTCAAGAGATTTTTAGTAGCACCTTGAAAAAGTTCCAGAAAATTTGACTCAAAAATATTTTGGAGCAATATGTAAATATACAAAAACATTCAATTCTTTTAAAAAGAAATTGTGTATATGGGGTGTTGGAATACGCTAATGTGCTAGCGGTGTATAGCCTGAGGTACTAACGTAGGGTTAAAGCCGCTACGAACTTTCCGAACAATCCGATAATTGTCAGGCGGCAAGTGGAACAAGTCAACGCATTAGCTGGCGAACTCGAGACCTGGAATTATCGAACGGCTTCTGTTTCCTCTTCCGTGAAACAAAATCTATATAGATACAGGGTGGACAGTATATAACTGATTGATTTGTATTTTCATTAACTTTCAGATAGAATGAAACTGTTTTTTAAACACAAATCGTTTATTAAAACTGAAAGGTCTGCAGTCAACTTCTAAATTTCTAAATTTTCAAAAGTTTTTCACGTTTATCCATCGATCGAAGCAAATATGCGCTTACCGTCGGTAGTTCTAGTGTTAAAAACAATAAAGATATTTGAGCTGTAAATGTTGGGTGACTCACCCTGTATACTATTCGCTCGAGTCCATTCGACCGCGAAGTTTCCCATGGAAAAATCTCCGTCGAATCGAATGTTTACGAGGTATTATGCAAATTCTGAACAAAGTCTCTCCCCGTTTGACGCAACAACGAGCTTGGAAAAGTTTGTTCGAGCCCTCGAATAGAGTTCGGGTCATCGGTTCGCCTCTCCTGCGAAACGTTTAACATTCGATAATGAGGATAATGTGTTTACGCGGAATTGTTAATTAGAGGATGGCATCGCTCGGAGGACTTATTAATCGTGAAAATTGTTCGCCGTTCAACGAGACAGAAGAATATTCCGCGTTGCGTCCGTTGGTGACCATCGATGCCTGTAATTCTTGGAAAGTTCCTTATAACTAGACTACGGATTTTATGCCTTTATTTAATTTTTATATATTTTTATAAATTATTTACCTTTTTTTTTATTGGGATTTGTGTAATACCATAGAGAAAGAACTTTCGTCAGATGTAAAATGTTTTCCACTGTATTTTGAACCCGATAAGATATTTAAGAAAAGAAAGAAATTCCTATCATTGCTGATGTCTTCAAAGATTATTTTTAAAAATGTCATTTTGCATACAAATCCGCAGTCTACTTATAACAAACAGTTCGTAAATGTATGTATGGTACAAAATTATAATTTGATATTAAAATAAACATTTGTTAAATATATTCTCGGGTGGGATACATTCCAATTGGAAAAATTATACATACTTTGTTAAACTCTTTGGGGCACAGGATGTTACAACAAAACAAATGCCTTGTACAGAAATTTAACTTTGATAAAATGTTAAATAATGGTTTCATTTTAATTAATTTTTTATTTTTTTGTAATTTTAGTCAGTATACTTTTGTAAAGGAACTGTGTGTAATTTCTTTAATTGAATGCATCCTTTTTTTTTTCACTTTTTTTTTAACGAGGAGAAACCTTCAGTAGGCGTACTAGTCTAAGGTACAATGATTTTCGTTCAAGCTCCCAAACATTCCACTCGCGTCATTCTTTCCGGTTATTTATGGAAGAACAATCGAGATTCTTGTAATACCTGTGTCTTGGCAACACTTCAAACGCGCGTGAAACTCGTCACAGAGAACAAGTCGATTGCAAATCCAGCGCGACTTACAATTATTTTGGGACACCCTGTATAATTATTAGCACTTGTATTTTGTGGTGTATGTATATTCAGCTATCGACTTATGATACATCAAACCGAAACCAATTTTTAAATTAATTTTTTCGAATGTTTCGCCACCGTTTCGTGATTTCGAGCCACTAACGTGACAGAACGAAAGTTGTTCGCGTAATCACAGGACACATTTATAGATCCCGATACGAGAAAAATGATAACACGTCTGTCGACGTCGTGGACACCTGTTTATTAAATGCAACTGTTAGAACCTTTACACCCTGTACATTGTCCGAAGAATTACAAAAACTTCACGATTTCTCCGTTGTTTGGTACACCTTCGGTTTCAGTGTGCTTGCTTACCTGGGTCTAGTAATTTCGATAAATTCGAGAATCGCGTGTTGAAATTTTCCAGATACGTATCTCTATTTCTGTTCCGTGTGGTTAAGCGGCGAGAACAATTTTGTTTCGATTAGGGCGAAATGGAAATATTCTTTTTTGTTCTGTGCCTAGGTGTTCGGTAATGATCGGCACAAATGTGCAGGCGAGATTCTAGATAAAAAAACGATTGAAGAATATGGGATAGAATTTTTGTATTGTAGTTGGATCATTAATGGTCGTGTACAAGCACTATTGTTGAATATTACTGAAATGATGAACAAAATTTCGTTCCAATTATTGGAATAAAGTACCACTGAAACATGGAAAGTGATCTTACATTAAGATATTTCATTTATATTTACGCGAGGTTTGTTGATCACTCGAGTCTCGGGGAATAATATCAGAAGCACCTGGTACTAACACTTTGACTGCCACAGTGAAAAAGGCCGTGCGTAGTCAGACACATTATTTCGAATGCACACTTGCCAACATAAATCAAGAAACAAACCAATTAAACGGGTATTTTGTAATATATTTTCTTTTATCAATTGCGTGCGCATTTGTTTAAATAATATGGAGGAAACACACTGTTTACTCTGAGAAAAACTTTAAACAACACGTGAATTCGACCGTCAGTGATTATCCATAAACGCAAACAATAGATACAGTATTCATAAAGATTGTCAGTCACGTTTAGTTAATAGAGGTTGTTTGTCTGTTTTAAATTATCTGGCGATAATAATTTTACGCAACACTTTTCTAACGGTATTTAAATAATCCAGCCTTTTTGCCATATTTTTCGACTGCGAGTTATCTCATAGTTGGCAATCAACGTGTCAATCTTCGAATGCTCGCCAAAAATCCCCTCCTCGACTCGGTTGAAAGAATTGATCGCGCAGATAGCGATCGATCCAAATTGGCTATTTACGAATTTGTGTTCAGTCGCGATGCATCCTGTTGCTTCGAAGGCTTCATAGCTTGCCTCGTCTTAGGTGAGTTTCCTGGCATCGCCAATTATTTAGATGAATTATTTAGAAAACAATTAGAAAGTATTGTGGTAACGGTAGCTAATTTAAAAATTATAATTTTTTCGAATTTCGTTTTGAGAAATGAAAAGAGTAAACGGTAGCAATTTCTTTACAGAAACTGTGAGCTTTTTCTGTTATTTTGAATATCCACCAAATCGATAGAATGTACCCACGGAAAGTTAATTACAGGCAAACCTCGATTATCCGAACGTCGACTTAATCCAGCCTTCCATTATCCGAATTTTTATGCACGGTAAAAACAAGTTTCAAATTGATTTTTGTTAAGCTCTGTATACACACGTGAATATTACATAACAAACGGTAATTATTTCGCTTTTTCTGTTTACAGTAATCGAGGTTTTACTGTACAAAGTGTTAAATGGCCGTTCCGATACGTTGATAAAGAATTCCCAAGAAAAGAAGGTGATCGGTGGTTTAAACTAAACTATTTCTTCTTTTCTTTTTTCCCAGGCGGTATTACAGGCTGCTGCAATGGGGCTTGGAGTATTGAAGTTACTGGTGTTAACAGCAATTCTGCTACATCCATCAAGGTACGTTCCTATAAATCTTCTATAAATACGTAGGTTTTCAGTCACCTGAAATTCACGCTTACTATTTGTAGAATAAGCCTGAAATCTTTACTAGACACGAATTATAAACCTTATTCCAGCATCTTGTAATAACAGAATTAAACCAAATGTGCACCATTCTGTGCAATAATCCTCTCCCATCTATTGACTAGACCCATTACACAGTGTAGAGTTCTTTCACCTGATAATAAACGTGACGTTAGGAAGGTTTAAAACTTATCTGAAAGCCCAATACGGTAAATCCTCGATAAGTGTTCGAACGCTCCTCGAATTTTCCTCGAAAATTCCAAGCTCTATCACTGTGTTAACCTCATTAAAAATTCAACGTTACATTTGGGGACCTCTCCTTGTCAGTACCAAGGAACCTTCGAACACTCATCGTGGATTTACTGTACAAACAATCACACGTATATCCTTTTATTTCCTCCGATAATTACTGTACAATTGTCTTCGATTTGGTTACAGATGTACGAGGTTAAAGGTGACCGGCTTTCGGGCGACGGAGAAGCAGGTGTTGGACGACATTCTAGGACGTTACGACGCTCGTATCCGGCCAAACGGAGAAAACGCAACAGGTGAATATACATCGATATACTATCTTGTGTTTTCATTTTTTTTTCTTTTTTTTTTTACATCCACGACTCCTTCCCCCAGTCTCCCCTAACCAGAACCGACCAGATTGATAATACCAACACCGCGAAACGACAAAAGCAATCGAGTTCAATGAATTCAAAAACACACCGTTCTCTCTAACCAAGGCTTTGATACTCCCCCTTCGAAGAAAAACAATAGTCGGTGTTTGTCAACAATAGTCGCGTCTGACGATCGAAGATCTACCGTCCACACGATATATACAGTGACTCAGAAATTTGTTCACGCAAGGCTGTTAACTATTGTTGATCAAAGGTACGTTCTAACCTGTGAATCATATTTTAAAATTAAGAAAAAGTTCTCACAAAAGTACAGTTCAAGTAAAACCAACGAGGATGCATAAATAGACATTGCACAGAAATAGTTACACATAATTGTTATTTCAAAAGTATACGAACAAACGTGTGGGTCGCTGTACGTCAGAGATCGCAGTAGAAAAGACAAAGTCTTTTCCCCTGGAATCTACAGTAATGTCTCTATGAGTGCGACGTACAAAAAATAAATATTTTCTTTCTCGAAGCCGAGCCTCTGTTTAGCTTCTGCTTACTCCATTTTGATTGATTCCACAAGGGGAACTCCCCAGTGGTGGGAATAACGCAGTTGCTCGTGACGCATTCATTGAGGCATCACTGTACTAACATATTCTAATGACAAATTCGAGAGAAAGATAGCGAAATAGTCCTCAGTTATTTTGGAAATCGCGACGGGAAACACTACAACACGCGAGTTTGTTCAAACAACGTTTTCAAAAACGAATTCAAACAATTTCTGAAAAACCCTTCCCTCAACCCCCCACCCCACTTGAGAATCTCAGGATTGCGATTCTTCCCTGCAACGTCCTCCGTCGCGACAATCCCCTACTAATCGACTTAT
Organism: Dufourea novaeangliae; assembly: GCF_001272555.1. NCBI lineage: Eukaryota > Metazoa > Arthropoda > Insecta > Hymenoptera > Halictidae > Dufourea > Dufourea novaeangliae. The sequence continues at coordinate 4,633,455 of NW_015373910.1, read as the reverse complement.
TTTCAGAGGAACATTATTTCTTTTTTTCTATACAGCGTCGAAATCGACGAAACGGTAATGGCCCCGCAACAAAAAGCCTATTTGTTTCGCACGTTAAGCTGCGTCTTCACTATATAGCGAAAGAGTTATACAACAAATTGTTTTATAACCTTGCTATACAACGTGTTTTTAGAACTTGTTACAAGACTATACCTTTCAGACAAGTCTGTAACTCATTATTAATAATGGCGTCACATTAAATGGATAACATATAACTTGCTTTATAAAACGAAAAATGTTATATAACATCACGTAATATAACAATTTTCTTTCTGTTTTTCTAACAAGTTTTATAACTTTGCTATGTAACATGTTAAACGCAGCTTAACCCTCGTAACGATTCACTCTAGAACAGCGTTTCTTAAACTGTGGTGCATGTACCACTAATGGTACATTATGTTATTTTTGGTGGTACAATTTTTACAGAAAATATTGTGAGCCCTTTTGTTGAAACACATCCTTGAGTTTGTTATTCTTTACTGAAATAATATTTTATTCTTTGATTACAAACACTCCATTTGAGATCTATTGATTTTTAATCGGGAAATACTTTTACGGTGGTACATTTATTTTTTTATTCTCATTTACGTGGTACAAAATTTCAAAAGTTTGAGAACCCCTGCTCTAGAACACGTTCTCAGCCTCGAGGACGAAACCTCCCAAAAGGAATCTTCACGGATGCTGATTCGTACTTGATCAACCGTGATCTTCGATTTCGTTTTCTTCCGTCCTCCCTTTTTTAATACTTTCCGTTTCCCCTCTCTCTCTTGAACAACAGAGGTCGACCATATTGTTGGCACCACTGAACCGCCAATCAAAATCGACGCGACTTCGTAAGGAACGTTGGTTTCTTATTGGACGACTTGTTTACTAGAAGAGAGAGAGAGAAAAACAAGAAATTTTACGTTGGGGCAACCGTCAAGGTTGGTCATTGGTGACCCGGTCATAGGACAGTAAGTGGTTTAAGTTCTCTTCGCTAGGTGACGTATTTAAGCGAAGAGAATAAACGTATGTGTGCTCTACACTCCCAACACTACGCGTTGTCCGCTGGCCGAGACTCGTGATGTCCTCGAGACCTGCGTTCGACGTTCGATGGAACGTTACTGATAAACAATGATCGACGTCCGGTTGGCACGTTGCGTTACTGCGGCCTGGCAACAACGGTGACGCCCGTGATCCGCCCGGGACGAGAACGGACGCACGCGCCTACGGGTCTGCACTTTCACGCGAATACGCGCACCTGACGTCTGGGCAGTGGCTGGTGGAAGTGTTCGAACGTGTTTGGACACCCAACGGGATGTTCACACGTAGTTTGGTCGTATCAAACGATTCGTACAGTTCAAATGTATCGTATAGTTTGGAGGTTTTAAATAGTTAAAAGATTCAAACAATTAGAACATTTCGTATTTCAAACAGTTGGAGTGGTTCAAACAGTTCCAGTGTTTGATACAGATCAACCGTTTTGGGCAATTAGGGCGTTCCGAACAGTTCGGCGGTAAAAACAGTTGGAACGTTTCTAGGCCCACGAGCGACTCGGCTGACCGAGTGCCTTGAAATGTTTGAACTGTTTGAAACGACAGAACTATCTTTGGACCGTTTGAACATGCTCTGCTTGAAAATGTCCAAACATGTTTGGGACGTTGGAACATCTTGTGCTTGAAAAAAAAATCCAGACGTGTTTGGACCGTTTGAATATCTTGTGCTTGAAACAATCCAAACACGTTTGAACCATTTGTTCACGGACCCATCATCACTGGCACGTGTCTGGTCAGACTAGGGGAATTTCCGCTGCAAATTGCAAGGAATCGTTCGGTTGGCCGTTAATTGGTCCGAAACGAGTCCTCCCATTCGTGACGAGACGCCGTTTCCGGTCGGAGGTTCATTGGATAGTTGGAAACGCTGGGAGAAACGAGTTTCAACGATGATTATTAAATGAAATAAACAATAGAATTGACGGATCATTTTTCTCTCTCGTCATTTCCTTTTTCTATAAATAATCGACGATTGGATCTTAGTTTCTAATAGCGTCTCGTATCCCTCACGAATTAATTGACCGTAATTGTCCGCAGTATAATACTCTACGCGGCTTCCGGTTACGATAGACTGTTTTCCTTATTTTTTTTTCTTCATTTTCGGGAGATACACCGGTACTCGATGTACGAGGTCCAGGGTGTGGACAGGGAGGAGGGGAGGATGCTACCTTGCTGAGGGAAAAATGGGGATGACGATTATAGAAGTATACATCGACAAAACTCGAATTAAAAAAAAGAACACTATTCCGACACCCGTGTCCAAAAATTCTCCGAAATCAGTTCTTACCACGTCGAAATTATCTCGTGTATACCGATCGATACCGATCGATTTCACTATACAGTAGTGTTTCGATAAGTGCGACAGTCTTTTTCAGGTTTTCAGCTCCCAAAAATTTGTTTTTTTGTACAAACCCGAGCTTCTGCTTACCTTTTGTTTATTCTGTTATAATTGGTTCTAAAAGGGGACTCCCTTCAGTGGTGGGAATAACGCCGTTGTTCGTATCGCACTCATCGAGGGATCACTGTATATACAGGATGAGTCTTGTAACACCACGACTTCAAATAACATCATTTGCCGTACGAAAAAGTGTTTCCAACAAAAGTTGCATGGTTTCCAGGGGCACATACATTAGCGTAATCAATTTGTTATTACTTCGTTTTTTTATCAAGTTATTAAGGTTATCGTCACTTTTTTTAAGCCGACTTAACGTCGTCACTTAATGTAATGCCTAATGTTTCTTCTCGAATTTGAACAAAGCATCAAATTCTGCCTAAACAAAGTGTTATACCAAATGGGGTTTAAAATTAGTAATTATTGAATTATTCTAAATATAACTTATTTTACACTGCGTTCGAATGGAACCGTGGGACTATTGTTCGAAACATTTTTTTCGTCACAACGAATAATTTACAAGTTACCTCTTGAAGTCGTCGTGTTTCACAAGGCTCACCCTGTATGCACACCGTCGTTAATTACGACAGGCATTCGGGGCCGCCTGAAGCTCGATCCCGTCATTTCGACGAAATTTTCTCACACGCTTGGACAACACCGTTGCTCTTAATTATCGGGGAAACACGTGTGTCTTTCGGGCCAACGGCAATTTGAAAGGAGAGAAAGAAAAACACCAGTGACAGACCGTTACCCACGTGTGACAAAGGGCAGTTTTTTTTCTACGATTTTCAACTAGAATCTTTGTGAAGAATAATTAGAAAGCAGAGCTCGAGAGGCCAGAGTTGAACAAACTGGGTCGAAACAGTTTCTGGTATTTGAATATTATTTCATCGTTAACATCGATATCCTGATGTTTATTCGAGGAAAATACGGATTGGGTCTCTCTTACCTTTTATTCATTTCTGGAATCCATTGAATTTATCCGAATACACTGTCATTCATAAGTATTGCTGTCATACATAAGTGAGAATTGTACAGGGTGATATAAAAAAGGATTCGCAACTTCTGGGGTATATAATACTCGCCAAATGATGACAATTAGCCTAGTAAACAAGTAATAACAATTTTTTTTAGAAAGTCACTAGCTTTATTCGAAACGAAAAATTGTTTATAATTTCGTAAATATTAATTTTTCAGTGCATGTTTATTAGGACTTCTTTCATCATTTGGCGAGTACTATCTATTTTTCACACGCTTCAGGGCGTAGTGCCACCCCCTTGAACTTCTAACGCTCTTAATTTGTATTTCAAAATTATAAGACTGATATACCGGGTGTCCCAAAAAGGTGGGACAATCCGCAACATGCATATTCCTTGTATAAATACAAATCGAAAAGTCCTTTACCGTTTTGTATTCTGAAGCCCCATTTCCGAGGAATTAACAGTTAACTGTACATGTGAGTTCGTTTAACTGCTATTGTCTCGGAAACGAAGCTTCATAAAACAAAATCGTAAAAGACTTTTCGATTTTTATTTGCATTTGCTTTTTGGGACACCCTGTATATATATTATATCCTGTTATCTTGAAGTCGAAAATATCGACATTAAGCCACCCTATATTTTATTTATTTTAAATTTATTTCTGGAGGGAATACTTGAATTTGGCCCCGTTCAGCTCACCTGCGCCATGGGTACCCTTTTCTCGAGAAGTCACATTCACAACAAATTGTCTGAAAAATCTTCAAACGATACACGATAAAAATATTTTTGCAATTTTTTCACATTATTTATAAGTAGTTCCATAAACACCACAACAAGATGCAGCCGATTACACGTTATATGTATCGAGGGAAAAAAGTCCCAAAAGGTACCATAACATTTTCGCCAAAGTAGAACGACCCCCTTAATTATAGGAATCATTGGTTCCGATGAACAAAAACGGTCAGTTGCATCGAAACAACTTCACACCGTTTCGAAATCTCAGTATTCAGGCACACGTAACCTGCGGAAATACGTGTCTACTTAATGTCACCGCCTAAATCGATAGGTCACCTGGTCTCTGTGCATCACACGTACGAAACCTGGCTTCAAGAGCTCGTTCCTCACAGCACCGTCCGCCACCTAGCCATACGAAATCGCTTCTATAGACCAATCCTGTTCTATCCCCCCCCCCCTACTTTCGTGTTAGACGTAGGTACACACGACCGTGTAGCATGGAATACGAGTCGTGAGATGAAAAGCCTCTCTCTCGATCCCCCCCCCCCCCCCGAAACACAATCATCGAACCTGGAATCCATGTGTGTAACGTTGCCACTGAATCTAACCCGGAACAATGTCCAATTGAACGACACTATCGACGATTACTGGTATACAGGGTGATCGAAAAATAAGGGTTCTTAATTTCTATACTTTGTACTGTAATATACTGGTTGTCCTGAAATTGATGTAAATCGTTGAAAGGGGGCGATTCCTGGGGTGATTTGAAACAATTTTTCCTTTAACGAAAAAGTTCTCCGACGGTTTGTTAACGAGATATTAAGGAAAATCCCACGACCAATCAGAGCGCGAGGCTGTCGGATGAGGTCTGATTGGTCGGGGGTTTTTCGTTAATATCTCGTTAACAAAGAATCGGAGAAATTTTTCAGTAAGGGAAAAGTTGTTTCAAATCACCCCAGGAATCACAATTTTAAGGACTACAACTATTTTGGGACAGTTTGTGTAATAATTATGTTCTGTGAGTGAAGGATAACTCAGTTTTCCGCGTGGGATGGATCTAGGAAGGCGTTGTAATGTTTGAAGTCACACATCGTGAAGTTACAGTAAATCCACGATGAGTGTTCGAAGGCTCGATTGAAGATTTACTAAACCTAACTTTCTGATTAGGTTTAGCACGGTGATAGAGCTTGGAATTTTTATGAAAATGATACTTGTTTCAGCTGTATAGGGGTTTATGAAATATTTAATGGTCAGTGCCGAGGTGCCTTCGGACACTCATCGAGGATATACGGTATCCTTAGGTTGGACAGAATTTAGGGTAGATAGTACTTGCCAAATGATGAAAAGAGGTGCTAATATACGTGGGTCGAAAAATTGATATTTTCGAAGTTATAAACAATTGTTTTTTGTTTCGGTTAAATCTAGTGACTTTTCTCGTTTCGTGAATTATCGTACATTATAAAAAATTGTGAACAAATTAATGAAAACTGTAGAGGACGTTCTGTGATCAGGAAAAGAAGAATCGATACGATAGTTCATTGCTTTTGTGGGGTACGATAACTCCCAAAACGTGAGTCATTCGAATTGACCCGAAACGAACAATTGTTTATAACTTAGAAAGTACTCATTTTTCGACTAGGATTTTTTTTCATCATTTGGTGAGTCCTATCTGTCTTACAAGTTATGCACCTTTGTTTTTCTATCACCCTGTATACTAGAATGGACAAGTTGTATCGAATTTGTGGGAAAAAATTGACCCCCTCCTTACGAACGAAAAAAATGAACATTCATGGAGGTGAGACCTAACCAGGCCCCACAAGATTGAGAAAAGTAGCGGAAAAAATCGAATCGAAAGAATGAAATACTAAAAAAAAAGAAAAATAAGAAAAATCATATCCAGTAGAGTATTGTAAGACACGAAAAACGATTTTTACTGACTAAATAGGGGCTCTATTGTTTTTGCCCTTAGATGGGCCGGCCATTGTCCGGGTAAACCTGTTTGTGCGAAGCATCGCGACAATTAGTGACATCAAGATGGTAAGTATATATATAAACAATAAAACCAGTCCAAGAATCTTTAACGCCGGTTGTGTGCAGTTTTGCCATGTTTCTCTCTTGGCGGGATATGACACTTTTTTCCGTTTATCTTTTCTGTTGCTTGCAAGACTTTTTCAACCGTAGGCTGCGAAACCGTAGGTTTTTTTGTAGAGCCCCTTCTCGTGAAAAATAAATAACGAGAGATCCTCCCCCCACCCTCACCCAGGGACTAAAACCGATATGATTTTAATACCGGTATTATGCCATCGAAGCTGTACCGAAAACCGAAATAAATACCGGTATTTATTCGATTTCTATAAGGGTAGGGCTTATACATATAAGGTTATATACGAAGGTGCAACCGAACATACCGGTATAATACCGGTATTTTACGTTTCGGTAGAAGTCCCTGCCCTCACCCCATGAGGAGTTACGAGAAAAGAGAAAAGGCAGCAAAACCGGGGCACCAGGCGACCATCAGCAAAATGGCAGCAGGGCTAGCATCGTGTCCCTTCTACGTTGTTATTATCATTCGATGTATTTAACAAACATTCCGTTTCGTCAATGGTACCAGATGCAATGGGAACGTTCGTGACGGAATACGATGAAACATCATACGTTAAATACACGTTATTACGTATCTGGATACGTTAATCACGTGGTCCAGAATCAATGGTAAAAAACAAATTTCTTTCATCTTCCAAGAAACTGATCATCTAGTTGTATTTGGATAACACTACTAAGTTACAAAATTTGTTATTCATAGGGCTAAATCAGCATATACGAGCTGCTAAATTTCGATTCTAGACCACTGTATGTCAAGTAGAAATACCGACGAATACTTAGACGGACGGTACAGGTGTGCCTCGATACATGTCCACTTGATCTTCAAGATGAGCATTCTCCAGACTAAAACCCCTTGCAAAAATAATTCATTATACACGTTTTATTTGTTCTTTAATTTTTCAACAAGAAACTGTGTCCACGCCATCATTATACTCGCGACTTCTATGCAAGGTGCAACAAAAGTGTTGAATTATAATTTGGAACAAGTTATTCCTTAGTTCCTTCGTTAACATCTCATGAACAAAGTCTCACATAATATTTTCACCAAGGAGAAACTTGTTCCACATCACCTCACGAGTGACCCATTTCAGGGAACCACAACACTTCTGTTACACCCTGTATAACAACCGTCGAAGTGCTGAAATCGCTGACTGGAAAAAAAAAAAGAAAGAGTAAAACCACGATAAAAACGCTCCTATGATGTTTCGATCGATGCTGGCCTCAGGGTAGAATCATACCAGGTGACTTTTAACCGGCACCAATCGATCAAGCGGAACTGATACGCCTGAGTCTTCTTCGACACGTGTCAGTTCCGTTAAAGGCGCGGACCGCCTGTTATGATTCTACCTCCAGAGTGTTTCTGAAGCGAAATGAATCCTTTGATCTGGGAACATTGTGTATCACCCGATAGACTCACCATAGACCCCTTGTCGTAGACTCTATTAAAAAGTCTGTCTGTCCCCCTCACCCAACCACCATCGATTTATTCGTCTGCTCAGTTGACCATCTCTCCAACCCGCCATCTCTCTCCGACCCCTTTCGCTGACACCACCAAAGACACACCCAGACGTCACTTCTGTTTCGTGTGGTATGGTATTAAAGTAATCGGATTGAATCTGCAACAAATTGTTTGTTTAGTGTATATTCGACAGTATTCACACTTTGGTCGAAAGTGCTTCGATTTGAAGGCTTCTTTTATCGATTCGATAAAAATTTATTTACTCGATTTGAGGGCTATCTTCTTTCTTGTCAAATTACAGTGTCACACGTTCGTCAGACTTCTGAAACAACAATTAGGTGTCAGAACTTTTCTACAAATTTTATTACAAATTCTTTTTTTTTATGGTCCCTTTGTGATCAATTTTTCTTTCAAGGGAAGACACGGAAGTGTCCCCCTCCGATTTTCATGAAACTTCGTATATATGTTAAGCAGTCGAAAATAAGGGATACGTATTTTTTTTTATCGGCTGAAATGCGAATTTAAGGGGTGAAACCACCCCTCGAACTTTCGTCCCGAAAGTATTATCTCGAAAACCAGAGGAGATACATGAAAAGTTCTAATGGACGAGATTTGTAGTTTTTTATGTAGAATGATATGGTGCTAACAAATTGTCTAAAATATAGTTTATTTATAACAAAAATATTTCGGACAAAATTGAAAGATTTTGCAGGTATATTCACGTGAAAATCAACTTAATTTAACAATCTTTAGCGCTGCAACATTGAAAATTATAATTTTCTAAATTGGGACCTAACTGAGTCAAATTTACTTTAACCCTTGTCTCTCTTATTGTTATTAGGCGAGTGAGAAATAGATGTTCGTGGTTGCAAAATACGTAGTATTCTTCCAAATTATTTTTATTAAAAATAAAGATCGGAGTTCGTGGAATAAAAATGAATCGTAACACCTGTTTTACCAATTAGTCTAAGGCAACCTTCCACATATTAGACTTCTCAAGGCCCAGGTCACAGCTGTCTGAATATTTCTTCGAAATTGTGCTCTCTGATGTTTCTAAATTCATTTTACCATTCAAAAACTGAAATAATCGCAAGGTGACTAGAATAGAATATAGAATAGAGTAGTGATTTAGAAAAATCCACAAGTAGAAGAAGCCTTGCGATATTGTGTGTCGTCACGACATCTAAAACCTAATTCGGCTCTTATGGATAGGACGAATATACTTCCAGTTGCGTCAACTGTATCACTTTTACTACAAATTATGGTCAAATACATGGTTATAACGCTTTGTACTCTGCAAAACCATAAAACCACCCTAAAACTTTCAATTCGTATGTATCGTTAAAACAAAAACGAACCACTATTTTTTTTCCAGGGAATATAATCTATCCTTTTCTAGAGAAACATTATTGCTCACCACGATTTCAGACGTGGCATACTTCGTTCGTTTTTATTTTAACCACAATACATAAGAATTGAAAATTTTAGGGGTGGTTTTATAGTTATGCCACATAGGGCATAATCATGAACCACGTAGCAGTGAATCCTGTTACTTTATTAACGTACCAATTACACGCACACCCACAGTCCTTAATTTTTAGACCTATAAAACTCGCACACACACACACACACACAGAAAACCTAGCATTCTAGCATAGAATTAATAGGCATGCGGCATTCTAGCTTCAATGTTCCATGTAATGTACATACTTACACGTTTATACCGCTACGTAGGACATGCACACAGGTTGCAGAGGGACGGAGAAAAGAAAGGAAAAAAAAGAGAGGGAGAACCAGAATGTGGGTGGCAAAGTGAGGGAGGGACAGGGGAATTGTAAAGGTGGAAGAAAAGAGGAGAGGGATTATTGGTGTTTGAGAGTGGATTCTCGATTGCTGATTTCAAGCTTCTGATTGGTACAAGTACCTGTAATTGGTCGAGTAATTGGTGCGCGAATTGGAATTGTAACGAGGAAGTTATTCGACGCGATAGTATGGGTAAAACTCACTTTGGTGTAACAAGTAATTACTTGCACGCTCGAGTTCTTTGTAATAAATATACCGAATAATAATGAATAGTAGGTAATGGGAAAAGATATATTATTTTTAAATTAAAATAGTAGTAAGTAAGTTAGTATAAATTATTGCAACAGAAGTTGAGGATTGTGAAATTACATTAATGCCTCGATGAGTGCAACGTATTCGGATCCGCTTCAGAGCATTCATGGCGAGGCGGAAAGGTTTTCAGCTCCTCCTAAATTTCTGTTTGCTCTGTTTTGAGTGATTTGGGGACCCCCCAATGGCGAGAATAACGTTGCCCGTGTCGCATTCATCGAGGAATCACTGTATTTTGAAATATTGCATCAGCTTTTTCAAAATGGCGGACGGATGGCGCTCGTGGTCTTGCGAATTTCGCGAAATGATTCGTCGGATGAATAGGTTCTCGGTTACAATTCGAATCTCAAAGCGTAACAGTAAATTACTGATACTTGTACCGATTAAACACTTGGGGACAGTAATCGAATTGGTCCGAGCACCATCGATTAGGTGTCAATTGTTTTCCAGGATATTTCTCCCACGATTAATCCATCGAAATACAGATTCCTATCGATTATTGTCTAGAACTCCGACGATAATCGAGACGAGTCTGTATTACAGAACTATGTCTAAATGAACAATACTGGTATTGCTAATGTAGTTGATACACACAGAATTTCACAAAATGTGTTTAATGTGTATCTGTCAGACAAACAGATTTTCTTGAGAGCTATTTACATAGATCCATTTATAGGTATACAATTTTGCAACTGAAATTTTTCGTCTATCACCAGTAGTCTGCGACCTGTTCGACAATACATGAATCCAACTTCGAGGATTGTCTTCACCTCCTCAACCCATAGAAATGACCCACATTCTAATAGGTGTTCTAATTTAGGTGTTCTACCTCTGTGCCAAGTCTCGTAAAAACCGGAGATCATCAGGTAGTTTATGCTCGCCTCGAGCTTTAATTCATTTTTAATAAATAAATAAAAAAAAAAACAATGAGGATGCGCGAGCAGAATGAGCCAATGGTTCGAGCCTTAATTTTTTTTTTAATAAATACAAAAAATGCACTGAGGATAAGATGGGCAGAATGGGTCAATGGCTCGAGCCGTAACACACTTTTAAATAAATAAAAAAAATACATTGAGGATGGGGTTTGATGAGCAACGCCTGAGGAGCAAACGTGTCCGACGTCTTGTCCTGGTTCATGTAGGGCGGAATGTTACGCAGACACTCTGTATGGCTCAGGACGATACGCCTGGCTCGTTCAGCCTACAATTAATAACTAAAGAGTTCGTGTAACAGTATCTCGAAATGTTCTGGTTTTCGTGAAAAATTTTCGAGATCATTCACAAGTAGACTGCGGACTTTATGCATTTATAACATAAGTACACGATTATGTGGAATTCAATATAATTGAGAGTTTGACAAAGTTTGAAGAGGTTTTTACCTTGTTTTGGAATCTGGTAGAATAATAAATAAAGTAAACAAATTCCTATTTGATTTCAGTTCTTGTAAATTAAGCTATAAAGATCTATATTTACGTAAACATCCGCAGTTTATTTATAAGTCGATCAAGGAACACTCGATCCTCCTCTGAAATCCTAACGTAGGATGTAAGGAATTTAATATTTTGGGTTTTTGTCGAATTTAGTCAGTGATTTATCCTTTATGTTAACACTTCCGTAAACAAATTTTCGAGTCACACGGTAGATCACGAGAACAGAGGAGGTTCGATGGAAATTTCCAAGAATCTTTCATTTCCACTGTCGGTCGATCGATGCAACGGAAAATGATCGAAGGTGATTTATGTTGAACCGCGCGTGGAACGTTATTCCCGCGTTAACTTCTCGCGTTTGCTTCTGTAGGTTCCGCGAAAGCTAACGACGAAGAAACACGTTACACGTATGCTTGTTCAATATATACGAAGGTTTACCCTCGGTGTAAAGCAATTTATACCCTGTTCCCCACCCTGTACGAACGTGTATTCGCAGCAACGTGAAATTGATTACGGTGATTATGTTGCCGCTTCGTTTTCTGTGGCCAGACATGTACGATATCTGCGCACTATGCGGAACAATTCTTAACCGGGGTGTCCGTTTCTTTTAGGCGTCGAAAATCGATGAGATTTCGTGTTGCTTTCTCTTACTTTCTTTCGTTTTATGAAGCCACACGTTTGTATCTGTACCTTCGTCCGTATATTTATACATGGATAAATGCATAATTATGTTGACTATAACATACAACAGGAAAAGTTATGTGCATATACGTAAAAAAAATATGGGTGACTTTGAGAAAGCTTTTAAAAAATGGCACTGATACAAAATTTTTGCCGCCATCCGATTCGTCTCTGGGGACCATTTAAATTACGTAAAAAATATTTCTCGTGTGATCACAGATAGAGAAGATATTTAGGTGGCCCCTTTTTATGTGGAACACCGTGTATACACACACGAACGTAGTTGCAGATCAAAGTGTCCTTTTTATGTTCACGTTAATAAAAATAACAGGAATTTCATTTAGTTACAAAAGGGGACACTTATTTGTCACCACCTGGAGAATAAATATGAAAAAGCAACGATCACGATCCCCTCGTTCTTCGTCGTTTTTGTTTCGGTTCGACGTTTCAGTGACGTATCTTCCGTTTGATTGGCTCCGCGGTATCGGGTGGCACACTGTTTCACCTCGATCGAGTGTATGTCGTACTCGACACGGACGAACGAATAGTTCACCCTTGACGTGTTCCACGAGCAAAGAAAAGAGCCGAGTGAACGAAAAGAATCACAGGAAGTGTCACGGTGACAGAAGACAAAAATGAGCACGCTTTTGCTTTCAACCTGTCCGAAGTGGTGTTTCGTGATCGTAAACGTCCCCTCTGGTTTCACGGAAGTCGGAATTCCTCTCGAACCCCTCGATGGACTTCCGTCTATACTCAGAATCGCAAACTTCCTGTCTTCTGTTTGATTTGGGGGCGATAGAAAGCAGCGAAGAATATTGTTTTCGTCGCAATTATGTAAACATAAAATGCAGTTTCACTTTTCCTTACATGTGAAATGTTTGTTGACTCTTTTGTAAAATTTATGAAAATGAAGTAATTTATAAAATTTATGATATTAAATTAATTTTTTAAATTTATGAAATTAAAGTAATTTATCACATTTATGCAGGAAAAAATGTTAATGCACATTTCTAATATCAATTTATAGAAGTGACTTGATAAATCTATACAGAACGGAGTTGATCAGTTTGAATAAAGTGAACCGAATATTAAATTACGTGCAGATAGAAACTAGACTTAAAAAAGAAGAACATTAACCATTTATTTATTTTCACACCGACCCAATACTTTCCCTGGAACCGAAACACGCGATTGTCGTTGACGAATCATTGCGCCACTAGAATAAAACTAAGACTTCAGCTGGCTTTCTGATCCTTTTAATGAAACAGAAGACTAATTATTACATCACGATTATCGTGAGTGATATCCCCTACACCAACCTATTTTCGAATAATTCGATCATCGATAATTTCGGTTCTCGTATCGTTTTTAACATTTCTCATCGTTTCTCAACCAAGTGTTTCCATAGAACACGCGTGAATCGGAGGGAAAAGAAAAAAAAACCACACACAAATTGGACGATACGAGTGTAAATCGAGTTCCCGGAGAATTCGAGGAATAAAGAATAAAACAAAACAAAAATTAATAATTGCTCCTACTGTCGGTTAAGCAAAAGTGTAAAGAACACGGGAAGCGTTTCTTTCATTTTCAATTTACACACAAACATACACGCACACACACACAGACCACTCGATACGTTTCATGTTTGCTCAACAATTGATTAATTTTATTTATTCTGTTTGCTATGTTAGATGGGCCCGCGGTTGTCCGCGTCAACATATTTGTTCGAAGTATCTCAAAAATAGATGACGTTACTATGGTAAGTTTAAAAATCTAATGCCCCGAAATCACAGACACACCGCATCTATACTCTACACAAATTTACTTCAGTGTTCGTTTGACTGTGTTCCTTTGACTTGTACAGAGCGAGAGAAAAAAAAAAGAAAAGAAACAAAACTAAATATTCGTATGTATTATAAAAATACAGAAGTAACTCGATAGATGAACAGAATAATTGTTAGCTAGTCGTCCGTCAGTTTCACACACCCACCTCCACTCACCACCACGGAATAATAGAGAGAGAAAGAAAGAGCGGATTTTGAATAGGAACAGATACCTGAAATATTGTTCTGCGACACAATCCCTAATTTTCACGTGATTAAGAGCCCCTTTTCCCTTTGGCAGCCCAAATAAATGGCGATGTTTGGGAATCTTTTTAAACAATGCAAATAAGTTACAAATAACAAAAATTTTCCTTTCAATATTTGGGCAACGTGGCAAATTGTAGGTGGCGCGTGGAATGAAAATTTCAAAAAGATTATCGAATATTACTCGAACGTCTATCGTATGACCTACGGACTCTTTTCGATTATTGTCCTGAACTCAGATCTGGGACAATAATCATATAGGGAGAAATGCTTGAGACCCTCGTACGCCCCCCAGTGGGGACAACGCCTGGACAATAATCGTGTAGGACGAGTCGGACGATTGGTATGAGTTTTAACAAAGATATGCAAAAAAGGAAGGAAATTTCACGTATATTATTGTGAATAACAAAAGAATTTATGTTTTAATGTTTAATAATAGATCGTACGATAATATGATTCGATTACGACAAGAATGCCACAAAAATTTTTAAAACCGATAACAACTTTTTTTACGTTATATTGGTCACCGTTTGTGTACAGTGCAATTTCGGATCAACAGGATTAGCGCCACCTACAATGCAGGAATATTGACAGAAATGTTTTTTTTATTTTCGTGAATGTATTATAAATAAAAGCCAGCAGGTTTTTTTACCATTCCTTCTTTGCTTTCTTTAATAAAAATGTCTGAATGTCACCTTTTTTCCGGTCGCTAAAGGGGAAAGGGGCCTTAATCGAATGTGTAGATCTACCTTTTGTGTCACTACCCTTTTCACGAGATATTGTTTAGTCTCCCCGAATAGATTGTTGATACGCGTTGTTAAAATGTTTTGTCGATCGTTCTTTCATTTAGAATTATTCAATAATTTCACACAAGAATACACGGTTTGTCCGAAAAGTTTCCGAATCGTAGGCAAAAACAGCAATTTTTCGTACGATATTCATGCTTTTTATCAGCAATTATTGAACGTAGTTTCCTTCCGTATCGTAACGTTGTATTATGTTTTTTTTATTAATTTCACTACTACCGTATGTTATATTAAGCAAGCATATGTCTCTGTATTTACTTAAAAAGATACTTTGGATGCAACGAACAGCACGACACCTCGTTTTCGTTTACAGTTTCGGCCGGATAATTCGAAAAGAATACGCCGAGGAGCTTGCAGAAAAAGAAATAGATTGTTTAAAGTAAATCTGAACGTATCCAGAAATTTTAAAAGGATGGTATGACAAAATTGATCTCGAGAATCGAATCTCTGGTAAGACTGGATCGGAACAAGGTGCTTGAGGATTCGAATACAAAACAAAATTGTGTATTGTAAGTTTGAGAAACAATTTCGGAAATTTTGACCATGTCAAAGGACATTTTAAGATTTTCAAGACAGCGGCGAGCAAAATTTTTGAAAAATTTGTAAAACACACGATCGAACTCAAGTCAAACAAATTAAAATCAGCTTCTGAGGTTTAAATAGCATCGAACGCCAACATCCACGGATCCTAGATCAAAAAAATAACACGAATTTCTCGGAAACAAGATAAAACAAGACTTCTAGGGAACCGAATTCTCGAATGAAACGAGATCAAACGAGATCAAACGATGCCAAATTTCAATCTAAACGAATCCGAAAAGTCGTGCTGCTCGTAACCGTTAAAACTACACCACATACTGTCGCCTCACGCTATTGTGTCGTAGATGATTTAATGGAATATCTATATATATATTTTTAATATCTATCTATATATATATTTTTACTACGTATAGATGTGAACAATTAAAACAATCCAAGATTTTAATACCTCGTTGGCTGATGCAACCACACAAACATACACACATACTGTATACCAATTTTATACATTTTCTCTTCTTCATTATTTATAGCGCACACATACATATTAGAGCTGTTACGAGTATTCGAATTCTCCGAATGAATTGTTCGCATTCGAAATTATTCGAATTATTCGTATAGTTCGAATATCCGAATACTTACAGCTCTAATACATATTACAAACATACATAAACCAACAGACACTCAGATCGTATTTCACAGACACGACCGCCAACTTATTCTTTAATCCCTTATCGCATTATCGATTCTATTCGGTATGTTCCTTCCGTGCTGCTGCGCTCGATTCAAAAACGTATGTGTCCTCCATTATACATGTATTTCGTAAATATGCACTCTGACTATATTTCACGCCCTAAACACAACGGGTATGGTTTTGTTTATTCCTTCCGATGGTGGTCTCCGTACTATTGCCTCTTTAAATAACTCTCTGTAAGGCGATTACTCATAGACGAGAAATGTCTATCTGTAAAGAAGATGCGAGTCAGTTCTCTTCGTTCACGTGTCACACCAAAGGTTCCCTTTTCTAGCCGTCACAATTAGAATCGATTCTATTCTGTCCGCTTCGCAGCAACCACTTTGGTCGGTAATGTTTACCTAGTTAGTTATTCTGGCTCGAATCTTTCTCCATCTCCCTTTGGGAACCATATACGCGTTAGCTGAGTATGTACATTCTCTGTATCTCTCTCTCTCAGACCAGAGATCGATCGTATCTCCCGAATGTGGGTCCGAGATACGATTAAAAAACCGATGAGTGATTTTTCTTTCCAATTTTATCCGCATGCGTTCAAGAATTTATCTCTGCGTAGAGCGTCGCCGTTACTAGCTTCCCCCTCCCCTACACTCCATCTTCTTTCGTTCCCCACCAGACGCCATCCATCTGGTCTCATCGGCATCCACAAAACGATCTTTCTCTAAAGTAACTTGTCCCGTGGCCGCTCCAAACATCTGAAAATACCGCCCAGGGAACGTGCTTAATACAGTAGACACGCGATAATTACCCGCTGGAGAAGTGGGCGGTTCTAGGAACGGGTAATTATCGAGAGCCAGTAAAATGTGGTACAACTCAATAGTATTTAGTCGATGAACGTTATTCGACTAATTCATTAGGTACAGAAGGCAATAGAAAGTGGGGTACGCGCGTATTTAAGTAGGGGCCATTCCTAGCGGATATTCATGCAGCGTGCAGTTATCGTGAATTTACTGTATTACCATTCCTTCGTCTCGCAGAGAGGTGATTTGGTGAAAAGGTTATGTATCACACCACAGAACACAGTACCGGAAGTTTCCTAGGTGTTTACCACACGATTAAGCGTTAATAATGACTCACAAATTCGTTCACATACCTTCGAAATAACAACTAATTATACAAATTTTATATGCAAATCTTATTTATCTATACTCACTATCTACAATTCTATCATTCTTTCCCGATATATTATTCCAAACTTTGAAGTAAAATGCTTTTTGTGTCAAATAAATGTGACTGTCTTCCGTGAACAAATTTGTGAGTCACACTTAGATCCCGAGGAAAGAGGAGGATTGATGGATGCTTCCGAGAATCTTTCGTTTCCACTGTCGATCGATCGACTCGTCAGTAAATAATTGATTCACATTGAACAGCGCCTTGGAACGTCTTTCTCGCGTTAACTGCCCACGTAGCCTTTTCACTTCTGTAGGTCCCACAAAAGTTAACTGTTGTCCCTGTGCCGTCTGAATATCTTCTCAGCAACGCATAGTATCATTTTAAAGCCCAAAAATCTGGCGTCAACGTGTTCTAATAGAGCCCAGGAGCAGAATATTCGTTTCCACGTTTCGATCGCCTCGGCAATCTTCGATTGGAAAAAACGTATTAACAACGTTTCTTGAGAGGATCCAGGGGATTGGTTGAAGTCTATTATTAGTCGAGCGAGCAGCAAGGAACGCGCCTCTTGAGGATAAATCACGACGTGATCGTTATCGGTGCAGGTGCGATAAGGGATTAAAGTGTACGGGCGGGGCATGCACGGCATGTTGTACAGATGTGTGTGTATGTATATACACGATCTTGAAATGTTCCCCGAAACGTCGTCGAGGAAAAAACGACGCGTTGCGATGTGATCGGGGCCACGATTGTCGTCACGAGCGACCCGTCGACGTTTCTGTCGTACCGCGAGATCTTGTTCTGGAAACAAGACTGCCCTCGATAGGCACGACATTACCTTACGATAACTGCACGTCCGCGACAAACATGCAGGGTGAACCAGGAATCGTGATCAGTCGAAATTACTCTGTTATTAGCAGTCCGATCGAAAATGTTTTTGTCAGGTATAGCATGGTTTCAAAAGAGCTTTAACGTGATTATAGCAAATTCTTTGTCAACTCCTTTTATCATGATTTTTTACGGTCACCTTCAATTTTTTGCAAATACATCTATAATTTTTTTACGCCTAACACATGTTATGTTACGATACTTACCGAATTCGTCTTGAAGTCCTCTAATAGATGGGCGTAAAAAAATTATAGGTGTATTTGCAAAAAATTGACGGTGACCTTGACAAATCATGAAAAAAAGAGTTGACAAAGAATTTGCTATAATCACGTCAAAGCTCTCTTGAAACCATGCTATACCTGATAAAAACATTTTCGATCGGACTGCTAATAACAGAGTAATTTCGACTGTTCACCCTGTATAATGTCGCCGTCAATGAAACTAGGGTAAGGCTTCGATGCATCTCTCGATCTCCCGTTCGACGAACAGTCTTCGAGATCATTGATTTTTATCGGTAGACTGCGAATGTTTATGCAAATATGAAGTTATTAATTCCTGGAAATTTGGAATAAAGAAAAAATAGTTAACTTCGTTAAGGATACTAGTGGGTTCAAAATAAACGAAACTTTTTCGGATATATGCATAAAATCCGCAGTCTATTTATTATCTTTCTATTGTCTTTTCTTTCTCCCCCATATAGCCATACATACATCCGTGTTTCCCTAAATGTTTCACACTTGACTCACATCTCTGGTAAGCTTCTCGATAGTTTTGTTATTTTCTTTGTCGTCGTTTAACTTGGAACAGCCCTTTAAAACTGGCGATCATACACGGAACTGTTCGCTGTCGCTGTCCAGAAATTCCTTCAGTTGAAACTCGATCATTGTCCGTCGCGATTGTTATCGTTTTACGAACGTACGAATCTGCGACCCGATGGATCCGTCCTTTTTTCGACGACGATTCGTCGGTTACTTTCGTTCTTTTCGTAATCAATGTGATTAAATCGAACGGTGTTACGACGATAATCGTTGTCAGATGTGCGCAGAAGGATCCATGATTGAATAATGTAGGACTTGAGTGACCTTTCGAGCAACGTTATACAGGGTGTTTCGTAAAGATGAATGGTTTTTTGCATTATTTAAAAGTACGGGGATGGTTCGTGGTGTCTTCTCGTAACTATTCGTTGCGAGTAATATCCGATTTTGTCGATTTAAATCGATTTTAATCAATTATTTCTGTCGACAGAGACTTTAATCGAAAAGGTTAAGAACTGTCCTCCTGTTAAAAATATTTTAGTCGGGCTATTTTATAAAATTCTTACTTCACCGGAATATTTTACGAAAACAATTCGAAAGAAACAAACCCAGATAGCACACAGGCGGCTTAAGACGGCTTACTAACGGCTTAAGGACGTCTCAGACGTAAAATGGCCGTAAAATGAGCGTCTTTAAGGGGTCATGTGCTACCTTGAAACGAGGAGGAATAAATTGAGGTAATGAAATATTTAAAGATTCGAAGTTTCTCGACGAAATTTCCGAACGTTGATACTTTATTTTGTTAAACCTCATCGTTCCCTACGGTTCTATAATTTCACTTATAAAGGTACGTTCTCACGTGACAGTAAATCGTGATTTTACGGTCATCACGTGAAACACGATGTGTTGGGTGATTGCCGATATTATTTGTATTCGCGATTCGGTTCAGTTTCGCGTAGAGCTCTAGTGGAACGGTCCGCCATCTTGGATGTTCACCAGACTCCCGTCGCGTCATCTCACCCGTCATTCGCCATGTTTACAGTGCGTTAACAGATTGTGAGGAACACAAAGTGATATTAACGAAATCATTCGAAGACACTTTCTCTCACGATCCACCCATCCATCAGTCGATCCCCTCGATCACGATCCTCTGCTCTGTGAATTCCCCCATCCTCCTCTGTCACTCATCGCATCCGTTCCACGTTTCAAAAATAAAAGAAAAAAAATATTTTTAAAAAAATCAACGAAAACTGACAAAAGATACATAGTAGACGACAAAAAGCAGCAAAATTGCGTTTAAAGCGAAAAGCTAAGAGACGATAATTAAAGAGAACATAAATAAAACCACGCAAATTTCGGGTGCACGGACGGACTGATTTAATAATTAATCGATTTGTTTTGTTCTGTTCCGGTCGACGTGTTAGATGGGCCGACAAAAGTGAAGGTCAACATCTATCTCCGCTCTATCAGCAAAATAAATGATTATAAGATGGTGAGTGTAACAAAAAAAATAACAAGTAATCATGAAACAAAGGCAACTATAATCAATTATATACAATCTGTATTATCCACACATTGTGTATTATCTTCTTAACGTCACCGTGTATATGATGCCGTGTAAGACTTGCACTTGTCTGTATACTTTGTATTTTTGTATTACCGTGTGTGCGTGCGTGCTGTATATCTGTATACGTACGTGAAACGGGTGTGACAGCGGGAGGAGAATCGACGAAAAAACGGGGAAATATACGGATACGCAAGTAGCTGTCACACGGTCGTGAGGTGAATGCACCTGTAAATGAACACATACTAATGAATGAAACATATGCATATAGTGACTCATACATTCGGAAGAACGATTATGTGTCAATTTTTTTTACACATCTTCCATTCATACGTCTTCATTATCGTTACTCCCGTCATCCGTTTCCGATAAATTTCTTTTAATTCTAAAGTAAACTTCACAATCTGGCAGGTAATTCAATCAAATAAATGCTACAGTCTTCCCTAAACATATTTGTGAGTCACTGTGTATAAAAACGAGTGAGTTAAGTTATTAAGATAAGTAATTGATTAAATATTCAATGTTTTTTTCAATTCCTTGTTTCGCGCCTCAGGTTAGAAATCTTCATTTATTTAATATTGTTCATTCACTGATGAAATTAGTATTTCTTCTTTCTAAATTGCAATCTATACGTTATATGTTAAAAAATCTAATTTTCATATGCCAAATACAATGATTCCTCGATGAATGCGACACGAGCAACGGCGTTATTCTCGCCATTGGGGGCGTCCTCCTGTGGAATCGATCACAACAGAGTAAACAGAAGCTAAGCAGAGTGTAAAAAAAACAAATTTATGATGGGCTGAAAACCTTTCCACCTTGCCACGAATGCTCCCAAGTAGGGCCTTGTCGCACTCATCGAGACATTACTGTATTTATTACCATTACCATCATTTAAAATTCGACTTCAATATTTCATAAAATCTGTTAAAGTGTTCAGGTGCGTTCATCCTGCGTACCTATATAAATGTACGCACATAAATATATATATATATATTCACCGTTTTTTGAGCGCGCGCGCGCTGGCCAAGTGGATGTGTGCCTATATATATAATATCAGTCGCACCTCAGTTGATTTTCTCGATGTCGTTGACTTGTCATGTTACTATTCTAACAATAATCGGCATTACGTCCTCTATCTATCTCTCTATTTCTGTTATGTTCACGTTGATTGTTTCCGAACCCGTTCGATTGACTTGTGTGTTGTCTGCAACCACGCGTCGTCTGTCTCTCTCTCTCTGTGCCTTGTTTGAAAGCGTGCAATCTTTCTCAATTTTGCCCGTTGGAGGATCGGAAAAATATGAAAACGTGGAAACGACAGGGGAACCAATCGCGAATAAATCAAAATGGAAAGGCGGGGGGGGGGAGATGTTGGAAAGACAGAGAAGAAACGGATTGGAAAATAGAAGAGAGGCGACGACGTAATAATCGAACGACGCGTTTACAGACTCGACCCCCGTGTGGCGCCTTTCTTGCTCGACGAGACGCTGCTACCATACCTTTTGATCATGCGTGCGAGCGATCGTGTCAAGCCCAGTTTCCAACATCCTTCTGTCGTACACACACATAGAGTGTGTGTCCCAATTATGGAGCCTCGGTATTAAAATCAACATTTAAAAAAATGCATGTATAAATAAACATAAATAAAATCTTTTAATTAAATTTAGTCATTAACCAATAAGATTCGAAGTAAAGAAACGATAATTTTAAGGTGTTAGAATGTTATAAGTATTTATTACAATATATGCATTACGCATATATATTTTATTTATTAGAATTTCTAAGAACCTTAAGAAATGCTTACTGAACTCATTTTCATATAAATCAATTATAAACAGTATCTTCACCGTATAAAATGTATATTATATCCTAGAAAGGTTTAATGTAATTACGTAACATAACCTCAGTTTCGTTAAACTAAAAGTGAATTATAGCAAATATTCCATAAATTAAATTTATTACATAATTATGTGTTTTTTTGTATTAAATGATTTCCGATAATTCAACAGTATTTGGAACAAAATAGCGCTACTTCAGAAAAATAAAGTTAGGAACGACATTCAAAGACATCGAAACTGGGAGCACCAAAATACATCTGCAGAGTTACTGAAAGGATTCCCTAATACCGACAAAAATCTGTTTTTATTCAATTACATACATTACAAAGATTTAATTTTTTTATTTAAAAAAAATTCCTTCACGAAAAGGAATTGTTTAGCAACAGATATTGATCTTCAGAATATGATATTCATGTAGTGGTATTTTTTAATTAATATATGATTACGCAAACTGGCTTGAAGCCTCCGTAATTGGGACACACATACATAGGTCCCTCTCTGTTGACTAGACTCTACCTTGTCTGAAGCGAGATAATATTTGCGCGGGAAGACAATCGATATCGGGGCGCGATCGAACATTCCGGGTGGACCAACCCCCCGAAATACAGTCGTTACTATGGATGTTTATGCAAATATAGATTCTTTATGGACTGATTTGTAGAGTCTATAGGGAAGTTTGCTCGCTGTCCTAACGGTTCCGTCAGATTTGAGAGGAAATACAAAGTGGATTTAAGTTCGTTAGGGTGAAACTAGACAATAGGCGTCCCAATTTTAACCCTTAACTATCGTCACGGACACAGTTCCTGATCAGTTTAGTATATTATAGATAGCATATAATAAGTTCATTATAATAAAGATTATTTTCCAAAGAATTACTAATCTTTATAATTCTGACTTTTTAATTAGGTTTAGCACGGTGATAGAGCTGAAAATTCTGAACCTAATAATATTTGTTTCAGCCGCATATGGCCATTAGTTTATGAAATATTTATTGTTCAGTGCCGAGGAGCCTTCGAACACGCATCGAGGATTTACTGCATTTTCAAGCTTGTGTAGTTTCCCACGGTGTATTTATATTTCATGTGCGTAAAACAATAGTGAGGCTTTTTGTTAACTAATTTTCTTTCTTTTTTTTTTAGGTAACCATAACCTAGTTTTACCCTAATGTTTCGTTAAATTTGCAGTCCAAGTAAATGAATAATTAACTAACTATTTCCAGTGAAGTTTTTTTTTCTCATTCGGAACAAAGAATTCCGTGCTGATAATTACGTACGATATTTCGAGGGTTCGTAAGGGAACTTAATAGTCGTCGAGGAGGGAATAAATGATCCTACAGAAATTATGCAGTTAGTACACGTGAGAAACTTTCAGAATGACCACGCGATGGCTGAGTTTGATTAGAAGCCAGAGTAAAAAAAGTGATACGGAAAGGCACGGCTAGGCCTTTGAAAGATTGATTGAAAAGAACATTTCATGCGCAACGACTTTATACTCTTAATTTATACGGGGTGGGTCACGCGACTGGAACCACTTCTAGCAGCTTCGTAACTATTGATTTCGACGAAAGTTACTTCGAACAATGCTTCCGTGAGGTGCTTTTTTTTCCATGTAACTTTCATATCGTTTCCCAATTCTACGAACCTTCCGAAAGTTCTCGGTTCTAAAGATACAATTGAATCGTTATTTATTGTTGGCTTCGAGACTGGAAAATTTACATAATTACGATCAGGATTCGAAAGACTAAGAAATTTCCAATAGAGCAAACCTTTAAGACTCTTTACAGTAACATTCTAACAATAATAACATAAATTATGATAATGGTAACTTATAATACCTTAGAATAATTTCTTAATAATAATAACTTAAAATTCTAATAATGGTATCTCATAATAACTTGGAATAACTTCTTAATAGTAACTTAAAAACTAACACAAAAATCAGAAAATTCCCCATGAACACGATCACTTGTACGCAGATCGTCGAAAGTCGAAAGTCACGATCCTTCGTCTTCCATCTCCGCCATGTTTCGATCTCCCTTCTTCTTTTATCATCACTAGAGCCTGTACAGACCATTTATCTATGTTCAATTCGATCCTTTGGTATCCTCGTTCACTAAATTATTTCATTCATTTCAACACATTTCATTCATTTCATCACATTTCATTCATTTTATCACATTTTATCACATTTCATTCATTTCATTAATTTCATTGCGTTAATGGAACAAATCGCAAGTTTCGATCGATCGTCTTGTACCAGCTCTAGCGATGCTCACCACACCGTATACAGGATGATCTAAGGAAGAAGGCTCTCGAAGAAACATCGACAAAATTAATGATTTAAACAACGACATCGTTCACGCAGTTCCACCGCCACGGTACAAATACGCACAGCAATTTGATCACCAATTAAATGATATTTTGCACATATAATTATTCAACAATTACGAGCAAACACACCAATCGCTTCGCTTGTCACCTTCAAAATGTCGCAGATCAATCGGAACAGGATCCGATCTCGGTCTTTCTATAGATCATTCTGTACAATACACCATTTGTATCGCTTTTGCATCGCGAGGAAATATTGCCAATTGATATTATCAGGGAGGCAGTCCTTTATCCTGGTTGAAATCGATTAATGATTAAAGAAGAAGCAAAATATTGTTAACTAGACTGCGGATTTTATACATTTATATTCTATTAGGATCTGTGAAATTTAACGAAAAACAATAATTTCATCTGTTACAACGAGTTTTCTATTTTATTTTGAATTTAATAAAATACTTAACACTAGAACTACCAAAGCAGTCAAAATGGCTGGTTCGTGAACTTTTATAAAAATGATTAAAATGTCTTGTTTAACATAATACATAATTGACTTTCGACTGGATCGACGAAGATCCTGAAGCGTCCACTTGCGAGCGAGCCCACGCGGTTGAGTCTGAAGTTGTCGACGATACATCTATCGCCATGGATCGTGCAGTATTTGTTTGTTTTTGTTTTTTCATCTGTGACTGCATGTTACATATGGTATGTAACGAAAACTAAGTAAACAGTCGATATTAGAATAAAACGCTATGATTTCTCCGAAGTAAAAATTTAATTCTACATAATTGAATATACAGAATAGGGTGTCCCAAAATAGGTGTAAGTCCTTGGAAAGAATGATTCCTGGGACGATTTGGAACAACTTTTTCCTTAACGAAAAAGTTGTTTCAAATCACTCCAGAAATCACCCCTTCCAAGGACTTACCCCTATTTTGACACACCCTGTATACTGATTTATTGGCCAGGGAATATTAAAGTAGATCAAATAATCGAATATTTACTAATTAATAATGTATACCTAAAAAAAAATGTACAATCTTTTGCTATGTGGAAGTGTGTGTTACAAAAGTAAGTAAACATATTTAACTACAAAAAATTATTTGAACACTAGAACTACCGACGATAAAAACGCATATCTATTTCAGTCGGTCGATAAACGTGACAAACTTCTGAAAATTTACAAATGTATGAATTAACTAATTCCTTTACTTTCATATCGTAATAAACGTTGCAAAAGATCTGAGAAAATTTATTGTTCTAACATTTTAATCATCGTTATAAGAGTGTACTGACAAGTCATTCTGACTATTTTGGTAGTTCTAGTGTTAATAATCACTAAGTAGCAGCTGAAAAATGTGTTGAAAACCGTCCAAGTTAAAAGACAGTATATATAATTAATAATATAAAAAAAATTTAATCCAAATTTAAGAAATGATCACGACTAAAGAATATAAAACTGTACAAAGATCTTGGCGAGGTATTTTAGATAAAATATTATAAATGTTTACTTACTTTTGGGACCCTTAAAAATGTGCATAGATATAAATTAAACTCGGTGATACTCGTAATACTTGTAAAAAACAATTAAACAGTATCAATGCTAAGTTTCATAGTACCATAAGTGACCTTGCTGACATAATTGAAAAAAGTAGTTTCTAACATCGCGCGTCATAATGTTTACTTATTTTTGTTACTTACTTGTATGTATGTACAACTGAGCCAACCCCCTCCCCATTTCTGGTCCATTCATCTCTCCCCCGTCATATCTGTCTCTTCTGCCGCCGATCTACTGGATCGAACGAAATGTTCGTTCGGTTTCTCTACAGACAAATGAAAGCGATCGATCTTTCCCATAAATTATATATCATTAATTATGCTTTACCACTTTCCCATATAACACATGACGCCTTAAAGATGTCCATTTTACGGCTATTTTAGGTCTAAGACGCCTGTAAACCGTCTTCAAGACGTCATTAGGCGTCATGTATATCTGGGTTTGGATTGGTAGGGCAAACTTCTCCTCAAAAAAGAAGATTTCTGAAATGTATGGAAACAATTGATTGTCCATTGATCGTACAATGTGGGAAATAGTTTTGATAAAGTTTTCAAACAGGAGATTTTACATATATGTATTATCAGGATTTTAATTCTTAGTTAAATCTTCCACTATTAACACAGTGTACCATTAGAAAGATAGCTGAGACATTACAAATAGTGAGTGGATTCCTATATTATTGATGAAAGACAAGAAAAATAAATGTTTAATGTTCAGATCTGCATTTTTTTTTAAATCCAAATGAACTTTTAGTTCGATCCAATGTCTGTCTGTCTGTCTGTTTTCGCTGTCGTGTCCATCTGTCATCGAGCCACAAACGGGTCGAACCGAATTCCATCAAACTGTCAATAGGCTGACAATATTATTAAGAAATGTCTAAATGAATCCTCTGAAAGAACCTGAGGATTTCCCTTGGATCCTTCTCAGGGCTCGAAGATTTTCTTGGGTAGAGTGAGTTGGTCGTACGGATTCGAAATTGTTCTGGGAGGCCTTAACTTTACAGTGAATATAATACCATATTTAATATATTTAAATTTATATATATTGATATATTATAATTGATATTATTTCAGAAGGAATAAGAGTAGAGCATTCCCTTTGTTGCCAATTCGTACGAGAGTAATCTTTAACCCTTAAAAGAACCAGAAATACTACCAGAATATTATTCAATGTCGCTCACATCACCAAAATCAATTTTTTTACGATCTGATTTTCCATTTTGCATTTTTAACGACAATGTGTTAACACTAAAAAAACTACCAATAGAGTCAAAACGACTGGTCTATAATTTGTAATTACTAATTTCTCATAAGAATTGCATCAATTAATGAAACTGCATTTCGAATGCAATTTTGCAATGAGTACTTAGTGCCACACGTAAATGAATAAATTTTCTGATCTATTAACACATTTTCTCGAACGTCTATAATTTTATTAACACTCACAAAAATAGCTGTAAATCATTCCTTGTTTCAATTCAAGTTGTTTCTTTAAAAGAAAGAAACAGGGAACGATGGGTCAATTCTTTCGAACATAAAGACTTGCTTCCTCTATAGGAATTATGTAACAATTTTATAAAATTCTTCGAAAACGAATCAAGAAGTTGGAACGATTCGTTACGTGTCCAGGAAAGAGGAGAATCTGAACGAACTCGTCGCTCGACCCAATAAAATATGGATCGTCCGAGGTAGTCTGATATCGTTTCGACGGGAAATGGATTCTTCCCCCAGGCTCCCCGACAAAAGCCATTGTCGGAACGAAATTATTAGCCTGACGAGCCGGTACTATACTCTTAGAACGCGTGGAAGGAATAGACGTGATCGTGATAGTGTCTGATCACACACCGACTCGTACCACTTGATGGTATAAATTCCATACGAAAGAGACACTGCGTCGTCTCCCTTTATCCCAGAATCATGAATGTGCAATTTTGATCTATTCTGAGAATTCACAGTTGAACGTAGAATATAACGAGATCATTGTGGAGATCGAAATTATTGAAATTTCGTTTGCAGACATCAGTTTCTACGCCAGATTTAACCCTCATCCTTCAATCTTCATTTTATCAACTTAATTTGTCCCTCGATGTCAAATTGACAGAGTGGTCAGTAATAACGTGGAGATACAAGATAATATAATGATCTAGGGATAAACAAATTTCTTTATGAATTAATATTTCAATTAATATAAACAATTTTGAAATAGTTATCAAAAGCTGTTAATTTGGATGAAGTTCTTGCAAATAGTCAGGTCAAAATGACCCCAATCATCATCGTCTCAGGGTTAAAGGTGTACACTAAATCCTCGATGAGTGTTCGAAGGCTCCTCGACACTGATAAGGCGAGGTCTCTAGGTGTAACGTTGACTTTTTAATTCAGATTTATTTCTTCCACATATGGCCATTAGTTTATGAAATATTTAATGTTCAGTGCCGAGGAGTCTTCGAACACTCATCGAGGCTTTACTGCATTAAGTCCTCTACCAGGGTATTCATTCGTTTAACCAAATTTTGATTTTCGCTCGATCTCCGTCAAAGGATCTTTGAAAGCAACACGAAAAAAGTGTAGCGATACGGTGAAACACGTGCAAAGGATGAATCATGCCAAATATGCTTAGCTCGTCGCTAAAAGCTTGACCGTGACTATGTATAGAACACAAATTCACTTTTTCCATGCAGGAACAATTCGATATGGTTTTCCCCCTTCGATGTTAAAAGGACGACATGGTACGTACCCGTTCTCAATCCACTTGGGACGATATCTTTTTTCTTTGTTCTTTCTGATCTCAGTTTCACATTCATCTCTCCTAACCCCCACCCTCGTTTCATTTATTTTCTCTTTTTTTTTCAGTCCAGTTCTTTGCCATAGACACACACGTACACTATCATTCGCGTAACCTGGCTTCCAGTCTCTATAACAACGAAAAATTAGAAAGGTGCAATATCAAGATGGCGCCGATGTGTGTTTAGGTAAGATCCGAAAGGCTCATCACTCGTTATAGATCGTTCGTTTCTTTATTAACCCTCAGAAGGCAGACGTTTTTGATGTTCTTACGGCAGCGGTGCTTGGGTCCGTTTGGACCCCTAAATAATTCAACTTTTCAAACATTATTTTTGAACACAATCATTCAAGATGACCTACTTTTTTTATATAGGGTGAGTCACCTAAGATTTTCAGCTGAAATATCTCCGTTGTTTTTAATGACACGAGAAAATGTGTAAAAGAAAAAATGTTTGCTTTAGAGGGGCAATTATTGCAATACAGAAGATCATTTTCTCAAGGTCATATTTTCCAATATTTCAAGGTCATTGTCATTTTTTTTTTTTAATTGGGATGACGTATTTTTATTAGTGCAACATTATAGCTATTAGGTATAACATTACCTTAATTAAAATACATTATCATTTTTTTTTTAAAAAAAGAACAATACCTGTATAAAATACAGGGTGTGCCAAAATCTTATCGGAGGCTTTGTTAACGAGATATTAACAAAAAACCCCGGCTCCGTGCTCTGATTGGTCGGAGTTTTTCGTGAGTATCTCGTTAACAAAGTCTCGGAGAACTTCTTCGCTAAGGAAAAAGTTGTTTCAAATCACCACAGGAATCGCCCTTTTCAAGGACTTATAACTATTTCGGGACACCCTGTATAGTATATGCTGTGTTGGGGTAAATAGGCTCGACTTATTAGCTGACGGTGTACACCGCCTCGCGTGTAATGTATTCACAAAAGTGAAAGCGAGAACACTGAGTGAATGAAACGAAGAGGAGGTTATAATCGGTTTTCCTGGCGTGAAACGGATCGTGAGCTGATCTTGAATAAGTTAAGGATCGTGTCTAGTCGGGGCAGAGCGTCGATGTGTAGAAGTTGTCGTCCGTTTTTCCGTCGACAATGAAAAAGACAGACAGGGGGTGGGGGTGGAATATCTATTGTACCTTCGAGAGCGAAGCTACGTGAGAGGACTTGAGCTTTCATGATTTTCCGATTTAATTATAATATTCATGGAAGCTTGAATATTAGAATCGAGAATGTATCTCGAGGCAAGGATCCACTTGGAGAGAATTTTCAACTTGTTCCTTTGGACTGTTGGTGTTATCGAGTTCGTTTGTTTTTTCTCCGATTTAAACCTGAGAGACAGGAGTTCCATAAGTATATAATTACCGTGTGCTTTCGTTGTCGACCGTGTGTACACGCTTTTTGTCAGCTACTTTCCACCAGGAATTATCCGAGTCTTATGGAACACCCTGTATAATCAAGATAGCCACGCTTGAATAAACTCCAGCGTGTTCTGTGTATACCAACGATCTTTATGATCAGGCGACAACTGTTTCCCAGCGTCCATTTCTTTCCGCCAGGTGTGTAGCGTGTAGTTCGAGAAACAGAGTAGAATTTTAAAGGAAACCACCACCTTTGGTTACTGTGCAAAGACGAGGGAACTAGAAAAGGGAATTTGATCAGGAGGTTTTGCTCAGAGTCAGTTCGCCACGGTGTTGCCAGATTGGGCGATTTATTGCGAGTTTTGTACAGACTTCTTTCGATTATCGTTCTGAACTAAGGTCTGCGCCGGGACAATAATCATGTAGGGAGAATTGCTTCAGAGCTCTGAGCCTAAGCTTCTTACAAGGATAACGCCTGGACAATAATCGTGTAGAACAAGCCGGACAATAATCGAGAGGAGTCTGTACTAACATTGAAATGAATTTTTTGAAGAAATTGCAAATTGGACGATTTCGAATTTATATACAGGGTGTCCCACCTAACGTAGTTATTTTATTATGTAAATCTACTCCCGTACTGTTGTAGATTTTTCGTGCTCAAGGTCATACTGTAATAGGTCATTGGATTGGTCCTGACATCAATTATTACTCGAAATTTCGAAAAATATGACCTTGGGGAATTTTTTTATCACAGTATTTTGCTCTTCTAGTCAAATAATATTTTCCTCTAACATTTCTTTCTATCATCGAAAACAATTGAGATATTTAAGGTGGTCACGTTATGTGAGACACGCTTTATATTAAAAAAAGTACTTTAATTTAAGAATATCGCGTTAACAGTACCTTCAAGATCTTTTTAACCGCACTATTGCGACTTCGGGGGACAACCGTGTTTGCGAGAATCGTATAAACATCTGGCAACACTATTTCCCTTGTTAAAAAACTATCCTCGTTAAAAAAAAGCAATAAACACCAAAAAGCAAACCGAGTACTCGAGATCAGGGGATATCGAGCTAGGTTTTCGACTTTCTGGTTTAAGCTGTAGCCTGTCATCGATTAAGGATAAGTAGTCGGAGATGCCAATGAACTTAAAAAAAAAAATACAAAACGAAAGACAACACAATACTAAGAAAAAGATGTATGGAAGTTCTTGCCTTTATGCCCCCTCCCCAAAAAATAGAAAAATAGGAACGCCGTCGATGTGCAGAAGTCCAGCCGGGCTGGGAAATATGGAACTGTGAGCCTATTAGTTTGATCTATATAGTTCTGTTTTAGTACGAACCATTTGGTATATACCGTAGTTAGCTTTGATGTTGCTTATTGCATGAGAATCTCATACCATTGCTAACTCCAGCGATGTGACTATACCTAAACATTTGCTGAACATCCGTCACCGACACGCTGAACGCCGTTCATCTCGCGACCAGACCTTTATCATGTTCCAGCCAAGAAATCCGCGCGAATCCTTTCGGTTCTTTAACGCTTCCAAGCCAGAAAAACGGAAAAATACAATTAACCACGACCTTTTGCAACGTTTTTCGATCGAAAATAACTATTGGAACAATTAAGACAAAACTTGTCACGATGGGATGAAACTGAGAATACATAAATAGGAGTGGTGTAAAAAATGTTTATACTTAATTATTGATTCAAAAATATATGAACGAATGCGTGAGTCACTCTAAACCCCTCCTAATGTCACATTGAGTGGATTGAATTTCGATTTCAGGATTGTCAGTGAACTCCTTGACGTCGAGTCGTGAAAGTGATCGATTCGGTCTGAAATGATCCAAAAGATCGTGTGTTTCGTTCGGTTAAATTGAAGTTTTCACTATTATGGGAGCGTTAAAGACTTACTTAAAGTGCCTTATTACAAGTCGAAAAGCTACCATAATAAAAAATAAGAAATGTTAGTTGGTAGGACACCCGATACGTCATTTTGAAATCATCCAACGGTGACAAACGTATTATTCCGTCCTATGTAGAATCGTTTATTTCACCGATTTCCTTCATTTCCTTGGTTTTAGTAGCCTAGACCAATTCATTCTGCACGGAAATCTAGATCTTGTTCGCTCTAGATCGTTCCCACGATCTTTATTTCATTTATTTAAAGCATAATTTTCGTAAATCGAAATGTTCCGAATCCCTCTAGTTTATTTCTTTCACCATTCAATTAGACATTAAATATGCACCCATTATTTCAATTTTTCATCGACATCAATTTCTCATCCAAATTTACGTAGGCTAATTTTCACAATTAGAAAGGACCAATAGAAGCCTCAAACGAAGTCCGACGTTAGAAATGGATAATCATTCATGTTTCCACTAACATTTTGACTGCCACGTCATCAAAATATGGGTAACACATACACATTGCAAAGAGACTAGATTATGTAAATATCGTTACAAAATGTTTACTTAAAATTAATATCGCAGTATAATTTAAGACAAGACCAACAGTCTCGATTAACTAGAAGCATATATTTTCGACGATTTATGACAAAAAACGAAATAAAATGTGTCTGGCTAAGTACGGTCTTTTCCACTGTGGAAGGCAAAGTGTTAATAAATTCTTACCAAACCAGCAAATACTAATTATATCGATCGGGATTCAGAAAAATGATTCACGGTTCCAAAGAAATTGTATTTTAAATATATCAATGAAGTCTCATTACTGCCTAAATAATCAACTAAATATTTTAATATTTTAACTCAAATTAACTAAATACTCATTACTATTCTTGTGATTTATAAATTGTTTCCTGTGATTGTAGAGAACATTCTGTCATAGATTTTATATTCTAACGTTGGATTTCACGTCCTCACGTTTCTATTTCTTTACCGCGTGCTAGTTTACCAAAACAAACCTGCCCCGTATATCGTTTACTTTTATAGAAACTATCCGAACGATCATTCCGAGCCTAAAATCAATTCGCTACCTTATATCGTTTGAAAGAAATAGATCGATCGACTAAATCGTCTTATTCTCTGTTCCCCCACAGGAGTATTCTGTACAGTTAACATTCCGAGAACAATGGCTGGATGACCGATTGCTATTCGACGATTTTAACGGTAACTTAAACCTTTGAATAACTGCAGTGCTTAACCTGAAGGAAAACGATATCTCGTGTCCTCGAATGTGCAATTTTTCATCCTGTAATTATTACAGGTCGTTTGAAATATTTAACGTTGACGGACGCGAGTCGTGTTTGGATGCCGGATCTGTTCTTCTCGAACGAGAAAGAGGGACATTTTCACAATATTATTATGCCGAACGTGTACATTCGTATCTATCCAAATGGCTCTGTTCTATACAGTATAAGGTGAATTCGAACAATTATCATCAATATATAGATCGATCGAACACAGTGCTCATCCCCATAAGATCTCGCGATCACCGAAAGTGCATAGTTGGGAGCAATTTTATTCGAATGACACATAAATGAACAACAACAATATCTAGGAGCATCAATCTGAACCCGTAAACAGTTAACGAGGCTAAATAATTGTCGACCAAGTGTCTACCGATTCAAGAAAATGCAGTATTATTTTATAATAAAAACACTTATCGAATAATAGGACACTTATCGAATATTGGGACATTCATCGAATATTAGGCCACTTGTCAAATACTAGGACATTTATCAAATACTAGGACATATCGAATATTGGGACATTTATGGAATATGTAATAAACGTTACAAGTCATTACGAAATTGTTGACAGTCTGAAATAAATACTGTTTAGGGGATATTAAATCTCGATAGACAACACTTATGCTACTGATAGGAGAAAACGAAACATCACATTAATGGGAGTCCATAATTTCGTGATCTTATGGGGAAGTACCGTACCTAGATCCTCGACGAAGTATCTACATATCGTATTCTTCTTAATTCCAGGATATCCTTGACACTAGCGTGCCCGATGAATTTAAAATTGTACCCCTTGGATCGACAAATTTGTTCATTGCGAATGGCCAGCTGTAAGTATCTAATCTTAACCCTTTAAAAGTGAAATTTCGTTTTGAAAATTCGTAATTACTTGATTCTTTTATTCCAAGAAAAAAAAATATATTCCTGAATTTTTATTAAAATTTCAATTTATATAGCAAAGTTATTTTATTGTTTCCTATGACGAGTATACTAAAAAGACAATAACTTTTGCTATAAAAATAAAAATTTTATGAAAAATTAAAAACTATATTTCTTTTATTAGAATGAAGAAATAAAACGATTACACATTTCCAAAACAGAATTCCACCATTAAAGGATTAATAGTCGATGATTGCGTGTTCCAGTATTATCCATCTGAAATCACCCACGAACTTCGTGTTTCCAACTTTGTTTTTTTTCTTTGCAGACGGTTGGACGACAGATGATTTGGTGTTTCTCTGGAAGGAAGGGGATCCTGTCCAGGTTGTGAAGAATTTACACCTACCACGGTTCACGTTGGAGAAGTTTCTTACCGATTATTGTAACAGCAAAACGAACACCGGTCGGTGAACCACTTTTTACCATCCCCACATTACGTCCACGGATTTTTAGCTGTCCCCCCCCCCTCCCGTCCCACAGAATAACGAGACACGCTGACTCTGTTGACAGGCGAATACAGCTGTCTAAAAGTGGACCTGCTCTTCAAGAGAGAATTCAGCTACTACCTTATCCAGATCTACATTCCGTGCTGCATGCTTGTCATCGTGTCCTGGGTGTCGTTCTGGCTCGACCAGAGCGCTGTGCCGGCTCGTGTCTCGTTAGGTAAGTACAGTGAATCCTCGATGAGTGTTCGAAGGCTCCTCGGTACTGACAAGGAGAGGTCTCCAAGTGTAGAGTTTGGAATTCTGTAGCCAATGATATTTATTTCAGCCGCATACGACCATTAGTTCATGCAATATTTAATGTTCAATGCCGAGGAGCGAACACTTATACAGAATTTACTGTAAATTGCTCGAACCGAGGGTACAAGGTCAATGTCCCTATTTCTAATCACGTCCCGATTTCTGCTCAGTACGCATATTTTGCATTTAGTGTAAAAATTAAACAATAAATTAGTTATAGAAAAACTTATTTAAATTAGTTCAGTATTTCCGTACCTGGAATAAATGTACCAAGTGGTAGGAGACTTTTATTCTACGCCGCTTTTTCCCCTAGCGGAAGCCCAGTTTGCTAGTCGCTGTACATGCTGTTTAGTAATTTTTTTTACTTTCAATAGTAGCGGAAATAAACCAAATTCCTAATTCCACGTGTGTTCTAAAATATGTTTTCTGGTAAACAGGTGTGACAACGCTGCTGACGATGGCCACGCAGACGTCAGGAATAAACGCCTCACTGCCACCAGTCTCTTATACAAAGGCTATCGATATATGGACTGGCGTATGCCTGACCTTCGTGTTCGGGGCACTGCTAGAGTTTGCCCTGGTAAATTACGCGTCGCGGAGCGACATGCACAGCGATAACATACGGAAAAAGTTTCCACCGTCGGAGGCCGAACAGGCGATCGATATGTCCTGCGATCAAGTCGAGCCCGATAACTCGTCGAATTTCGCTATGGTCAGTATAACCCCACGACCTGAATCTCCTATGGCCGCCTCTCTTTTCTTTATTTTTTTTTTAATTGTCGATTAACCATTTTATGGTAGCATTCATCTTTGGTCAGTGATAAAGAGCAATGTTGATTCGTTATTTATTTTTCTTCTCTATTTGGTTTTTCTTTCGTTTGAATTTACGCGCGTTTCCCATCGCGTTTCGATCGTGCGTGCGTGAGAGAGAGAGAGAGAGAGAGAGAGAGAGAGAGAGAGAGAGAGAGAGAGAGAGAGTGGGAGAGAGAGAGAGAAAGAGAAAAGAGAGAGAGAGAAATGTAGAGAAAGAGAGAGAAAGGCTTGAGTCTGATTACTTTATTTTATTTTTTTTGCTCGTTTGATTTCTCATTTCCTCGAAAAAAAAGCTTGACACTTTCTATTCTGTCACAGGCGAATTTTCAACGAATACTAAGGCATTAGGTGTAGCCAATCCTCGTTCTGTAACCGCGTGAAATTAGTTTCGTCTGATTTCACCAAAAAAAATGAAAAAAAAAAACAGAAATGAACAAACATTATCCATTGCGAAATTCTGCGTGCACACACACAGCTGTTATGACGTACATTCATTCTATTATGTTACTTTTTATTATTGTAAACCGCTAGGCCGGATATGATGGACCACTTCAACATTCTCTACAGGTAAATAAACCCACTTTAACGACCAGTTAATAATCTTACTTTTAATATACTTTTTTATATTCCGTAATATATGACTTTCAGCGTGTCTCGGTATTATTACCGAGCCGATTTTTAGAGGTTCTTTTACTGTGTATATTTATAATAGCTTCATGGTAATGGAAGTTTATAATCGTATATACAGGGTGTCCTAAAATAGTTGTAAGTTCTCGGAAGAAGTGGTTCCTGGAGTGATTTGAAACAACTTTTTCCTTAGCGAAAAAGTTCTCCGAAGCTTTGTTAATGAGATATTCACGAAAAACCCCGACCAATCAGAGTGCTAATCTGTCAGTTGAGCTCCGCGGTAACGTTAGCCACGCCCTACCGCGGGAGCTCAGCTAACAGACGAATGCTCTGATTGGTCGGGGTTTCTCGTGAATATCTCATTAACAAAGCCTCGAAAAACTTTGTCGCCAAGGAAAAAGTTGTTTCAAATCACTCCAGGAACCACTTCTTCCGAGAACTTACAACTATTTTAGGACACCCTGTATATACATACATATATTACTTTAATATTGTAATTTCTGATGAATGCGTATATTTATATCACGTAGGTATCAAGATTATCGTAGACAATTTCTATTCTTCTCGTTTATTTTTCCTGTTTTTATTTTCTTCTTCTACTTCATCTTCGCTCGAAATGTCCGCGAGAATCGTCGAGAGAATCGCCTCCGAAAACGGATGTTTTTCGTACCGCGCGAATTAGAGTGAGGCTTCCTTTTGGAAGAGATCTAACCGAATACAGGCGATTTGTAAACTTTGTTCAGTAGCCGCCCGTTTTGTGTGAATACAACACGAGAGGGGCTCGTTGGAGTTTCCTCCCGCACACGTTTCCGTTATAAGGCCGGACTGTTTCGATTATCGTTGATCAAAGCTGGATGTGCGTGTAGACAATTCTTTAGGCACCACCGATGTGTGTGTTCATTCACGTTGCATGATCTCTGTTAACTGTGATGAAAAGCGTGTTGTCCGCGGAAATATATACATGGTGTCTCAAATGAATGGAACGATCGTCCCTAAATATCCTGTCTCATTCATTGTTGTATGAAAAAAAAGAAAAAAACTTCTTTGAACAAAGTTCAACCTAGTGTTTCTACTCAAGAATTCTTTCCCTGGAATTTAAAAAAATTAAAAACCCTAAAAATGATGAAAATGCTTTTCATTTTTTTAAGCACTTCACCGAAAAATATGAAAAATTTCAAGAACAATACTTATGGTAATACGTTGTAACTGTAAAAATATAAATCTACTCACTGCAAAATTTCAGCATTTTTTGTAGGGTTTTAAATTTTTTTCAAATAGAATTTTTAACCGAAAAACATTTCAGACAGCACTGATTTAAATATCCACATGCAATAAAATCGAATTGAATTTACGGGTATATACTAATCAATAAATTACATTATTTAATTAAGTCTGAGTTGGGTTTTGTTTATTGAGGTCATTGAGTTTGTTTCTTCATGCTCTATAAGAATATCGCAAAAAAAATTATAAAACTCCATTTAAAAAAATACCAATGACCTTGAGAACAAATTTTTCACCATTAAACGTGACCCTTGAAATAAGGTTCAACGTTGTTCTGAAAAGTTCTTTTATACAACAGTAAATAAGGCAGATATTTATGTAATATCCCATTCAACTGAGACACCGTGTATATTTCCATTTTCGAGGATCGCTCCTTTAGAATGCTCTCTGAATATTTGTCTAACACGTGTTCATCGTTTTGGATAAAAAAATAATACCGCGCACTATCGAACGCGATCGAAATAACAAAAAAAAAAAAAAAAAGAAAAACCGAGAATCGAGTTGTGATGCATGTGTGGGCAAGTTCGACGGAGGATCATCGAGATGTCTGTCCGGAATTATTGATATTATCTGTCATAAATTGCACCGCAATCAGCTTTCTGACCACATTGAATGTACCTTTTTTGTGTCTCTGTGTATGGGATCGATCTTTGTATAGAAACGTTCCGAAATCTGGAACGGCACACTTCTTTCGGAATTCTCCTCTTATAATTCAATTTTCTTTTCATTCGCTCTTTATTTGGAACCGTAGACGTTTCTTAAGTATACCCGATCGATTAAACAGTTCAGGTTCTGTGGATTTATTATTTATCTTTTTCTCGTCATTATGGGGGAGGGTATAGAAACGTATATATGTGTCAATTTTGTTTTTTCTTAACATTAGTTTTATCTGTCCTTAAGAATCGTGCAACTTATACAGTGACTCACAGATTGTGTCGAATGAATGTATCTGTTTTCATAGATCGTATGGTTGATTTTCGTCTGAAATCGGTAAAGCTGTAAATTTTCCTCCATTTTCTCATTTTCTATTGACTACTTTCAGATCGGTGTATAAGTCTTGTAATGCAGTTATCGATTAAACACAGAAACCGGGACGAAAAATCAGTCATACTTGTAAAGTGATCGTTAACCTGCTTATTATCAAATCTGAACCTTTCGTTGCACGATTTTACAAGTTTGTTTTCCCATATTAAATGTTAACACTTATTCACGTCCGAACGTTGATGTCCCAGAGCATGCTGGCGAATCTGTGAGTCACTGTGTCCGTGAACATAGAATCGTTGCTGTGAATGCGATCAATTGAAAGTTATTGCAAAACTAAATCGATTTTATATAAATTTTAATATATTATATGTATATCAAAAAGATTGACTTAAAAAAATTTCAAGATTCTTTTACAGTTCCATGGATTTGTACGAAATTCAAAGATACAGTGAATCCTCACTGAGTGTTCGAAAACTAATGGCCATGTACAGCTGAAACAAATATCATTGGCTTCAGAATTCTAAGCTCATTAAAAAGTCAGCATTACACCTGGGTACCTCTCCTTGTCAGTGGCGATGAGCCTTCGAGCACTCATCGAGGATTTACTTTATAACCTATTACACACATACAAATGAATTTCTTTGTTGGATAACAAATGAATTTCTCTGCTTGGATTATCAGTACTATTAACAATAGAAAATATTTCTGAAATGCTAAATAAACCTCGATACGATATGAAATTGATCGCATTCACGGTGACATAAGCCATTTCCTTTGTCCTTAAGGTACGTTGACACTCTCGTATCGAATGTAACGACATTGCAATGAAACAAGTGGCCAGACCGTCAACGTACCTTTTAGCACCAGAACTACCAAAGCTGTCAAAGTGATTAGTTCATAAACTCTTATAAAAGCTTTGTCAATTCTTTATAAAAAAAAATAATATCATAACAGTGTACTTTCTCAGATTCTTCGCAATTTTCATTGCAATATATGAGTGAAGTAGTTCGTTAAATTATCGATTTGCATATTTTTAACAAGCTGTCCCTTTTACCAACCCGATAGAAATAGAAACACGTTCATCTTCGGTAGTTCTAGTGTCGAGCAGACCTCGCAATCAGTGGTACTGATCAGTGATACTGATACAATGATACAGACAGTCAGTATTACCACCGATACCGATGCTGGAGGATCGAGAAATCTGCGATCGGGCATCGGTACCTGGATCCACCGCTATCGCCTACACACGATCAGTATTACTGTCAGTATTAATATTGTCAGTATTACGACTGGTAATTACTAACTAAATTTCGTATTTGTTGTTGTTTCAATCATATATTTGCAATAAAGACAAATTTATTAATACTGACAATGCCATTGACCCATATATGGTTCGATTAACACTTCGACTGCCAGCCAAATCTCCATAAATCTGTCACGCGCAGTTACAGAGACCCACAATATCGAGACAGAACGACCGCATTTCTCAGTGGTTCTCAGCCAGAATTGCAAATGTTATTTTACTGGTAAAAAAATTCCTAACTAAAACGTGCCGAGACCGATATGGGATGCCCGAACACGGCAGTCGAGGTGTACGTCGACAAGCATGCACATCACGCCGCCGCCGCAAAAAAAAAAAAAAACCG
The DNA here is from genome assembly GCF_001272555.1 of Dufourea novaeangliae. Taxonomy (NCBI): domain Eukaryota; kingdom Metazoa; phylum Arthropoda; class Insecta; order Hymenoptera; family Halictidae; genus Dufourea; species Dufourea novaeangliae. The sequence continues at coordinate 4,592,876 of NW_015373910.1, read as the reverse complement.
AGAAACGAAAAAACGAACCGACCGGCACACGGGGTAGGAGGATTTTGGTAGCGAGCACAGGGCCCCCCGACCTTCACGCGACTAATGGTGTCACCGTCGCCCACGATTGCTTTCAGAAACCTCTGGTCCGGCAACCGGAGGACACCATGTCGGTGGATAGGATGCAGCACTGCGAATTACATATGCAACCACGAAAAAAAAACTGCTGCAGGTCGTGGCTGTCCAAGTTCCCGACGAGGTCCAAGCGCATCGACGTCATATCGCGGATCTTCTTCCCCATCGTATTCGCTTTCTTCAACCTCGCGTACTGGTCCACGTACCTGTTCCGGGAAGAGACGGGGGGCGAGTAAACATCGCTGAGGAGACGCTTGGATCAAGGAACATGGCACGCGGCCCTTCCCATCATCATCACCATCACCACCAACACTACAGAACATCATCGTCATCATCACATCGTCCACGTCCACGACACCATCACCACCACCATCACTACCACCATCGTCACGTGAGTCTACATCAGCAGTCACAGCCGGAGGATGACGAAGAGGAGGAAGACGCTGAGGAGGAGGATGAGGAGGAGGAGGAGGAGGAAGAAGAGGAAGAGGAGGAGGAGGAGGAGGAAGAGGAGGAGGATGAGGATGAGGATGATCTGGACCGACAGCAGCGTAGACGATTGCCGCAACATCGGCCCTTAACAACCCATCATCGTCATCATCATAATCAGTATCAGCATCGGTACCATTCACATCAGCCCCGTTCGGCGTCATTCTCCGCGTTGCACACGGTCTTCGAGGGTCCCGTACGCATCAGCTCCCTGCGACCAGCTCGATACTCCTTCAAGAGCTCCACGAGATCGTCACAATCGTCCTCCCCATCCCCGTCACCAATCGCCGATCGCAGAGGTACCGCAACATCGTTGCCAATCACCCATCGCGGAGGTACCACAACATCGTTTCCAATCACCTATCGCCCAGGTACTGCAACATCGTTGCCAATCACCTATCGCCCAGGTACCGCAACATCGTTGCCAATTACCTATCGAGGAGGTACCGCAACGTCGTCACCGACCATCATACCACCACAGCAGGAGGACGAGGAGGAGCAGGATTTCCAGCAGTTCGAACGTCGAACGACACCGTTCCAGCGCGCCAAAAGGCGTTTTTGCGGTCTACTGCCACGCGGTTGGTTCACCTGTCGGGCGGAGGGGAGTGCCAGGATCGACATCATCGCGCGTATCGCGTTCCCGCTCACGTTTATCCTGTTCAACATGGGCTACTGGTTCACCTATGTGATCTGGAGGTAGGCGAGAAAAACACGACGAACTGATGGGAGCGATGCTGAGACCACGCGTTAGCTGAATGCCCGCGGCACAGGGGGGGGGGGTTCGAGTCGAAATTCCGTGGAATTGTGCTGGAACGAACCGTGGTTAGGTCCTCCATCTGGTTGTCAACAGAGTGGTTTTGGTTCCTATGGCCACTGTACTTTGCTGGGAGCTGGGCAAGCTGGAGGAAAGTATTGGTCTTATTGAAAATTTATCGGAAATTTGAGTGTGCAAAACACGATACAGTAAAACTATTCGTAAAAGTTAGTATAAATTTTACTTTACTTTGAACCTGACAGAATATTTCATGAAGGACAAATCTGTGACGTAATTTCAGTTCAGTAAACTAACCTATAAATATTCGCAATCTATTCATTAGCTAACGTAACATCAATATTATTCCTAATTCAAATACAAAACGTATTTGTCTGGTACTGGTTCCAAAACCTATACCCCCTCTTTACATCTATGCCGTGCCCAACTTCTCAGCTCTGCACAGTACATATTGACGGTCCTGAAGTTGTGCGCAGAACAGAGAAAGCTACAGATGGTGCCACCACAGACGAGGTATGGGACTAGACATTTCATCCAATGTTTTTTTTGCGGCCCAGTTCTCTGGGGTTACGTCACCTATTTCCATTTTAGTGTCACTAACCACCGCAGATTGACCGTTCTCAAAACGTAGAAATCACTAAAATCATAGGCTTTTTAAGGTGTCGGTACTACAGTTTAGGTGGGCCACCAACTCCCATTAGATGAAAGATCTATTCTTAAACCTCGTCAGTGGTGCCACACGCCGAAATATCGCGTATAGTATCGGTTCATGGGACAGATGGCACCACGGTTCGTTTCCGTGAGATTGGTAGGCTTGTCTAGCCACGAGGAACTCGCCGTGAACAAACTGTTCCACCTTTCGACGGTGGCGGGAATATTCGATGTATAGTATATCCCGTGCGTGGAGTTCAAGACGACCGATTCCAAAGAGACCAAGGAAAGCGCAACGAAAACAAAACCAACGCTCGGTACGGTAGCATCTAGTCGACGAATCTCTTATTGTAATAATAATAAATACGCGGGGAGAAACATTCCCCGAACGGGTAGGGCGAGAGAAAGGAACAGAAACAAAGTGAGAACGTAACGATGACAGGGAGAAACAAAGAACAAGAACAAAATGGTATCGCAGAGGACACGTGGGTATAATTGCATGCGTACAGAGAACACACAACAAAAAAATACAAACACATATATATACACACACAGAAAGAACACTGAAGGGAAAATATATACACGGCCACCTTGTAACATACATATATATATAATACTTGGAAAGACCGCGCGCCACAGGACGAAAAAATCAATGTAGTGGGGCCCTGTATAGCCACGGCCTGACGACGAAAAACTACACGCGAATAAATTTATAAGTAACATTACATAAAATATAAATTGACAAGTAAATCGTTAATGAAACAATGATTCCTGTGTATAAAAGAAAGAGAGAGAGAGAGAGTGTGTATGTGTGTGTGAGAGAGAAACGGGAAAATCCTCAGTCTACGGGGCACGGGTAAGCTGTGTCACGTTAAATGGCCCCTTCTTGCGATCACGACGCACAATGGTCGATTATTGTGAAAAGTCGGACTGTATACTTGGAAACTTACTTTATTGGAAAACTATAGAATTAAACATACATCTAAATTTCATTTTTTCAGTTATAAATAAAATTGAACGGGGGAAAAACTTATCGATTATAAAAGAACTTAACAATTTTCAATTTAAAAAATGTTTTTTTTTTTAGTTTTGTCCCATTCGTGGGAAGAATCGACCATTCTGCGACGGTTTCAGGAGATTGACTCGACGAGGACCGAGAATACACGATGAAGGAAACGAAAAAAAAAAAAGACAGGATCGCTAAAAAAAAAACGTACTATTAGCCGATAATCGTGGGACAGATTGTCGCGAATGACACACACACGTAGAAGTTTAATTAAAGAGGATCGAGCGATAGTATATCACGGGAGGCGCCCAAAAGCTACCTTTCGCGTTTACTCTCCCTTGGACTTTCTCCAGGGGGTAGATCGGTTACCCGATTCGACAGGGTTCTCCTTTCCCCCCGTTGTATTGCTCATTATTGACCAGACGAGACTGAGGATATTATTGTTCAACGTGAAAAAATATAAATAGGTCGGAGGATGCAAACAAGAAAAAAAAAAAAGACGGATCGAACGAGGTTTGAATCGATCCTAGAAGGAAACACGATCGCCAGACGAGATTGGATCGTGTAGAACATTTATTTCCGAGAGCGAGTGTGTGTATCGACAGAGTGTTCGTCGATGGAATTCGACGGAAAGAAGAGAACCAAAAAAAAAAAAAAGAAAGAAGAAAACGAGAAAACCTGAAAAAAAAAAACAAGTGTGTTCCGAAAACGATGGAGGGAGACGGGAGGGGGATTCGAGAGAACGGAACGATTTTAGTTTCTCCGCGAGAGTGCGCACGCTTCGTTTCGATCGTTAAATCGTGGAAAGTACGGTTTCGTTGAATGATGGACGGAGATCTACGCTGATATAAAAGAGATTCACGCGAATATACCAACGATCTACGCATATATACCGAAGATCTAGACGTATATAACAGATATCCAGGCGTATATACCAAAGATCTATAAGTATATACCAACATATACACGTATATAACAGAAATCTACAAGTATATAGCAGAGATCTACGCGTATTTAGCAAAGATCTACGCGTATTTAACAGAGGTCTACGCGTATTTAACAGAGATCTACGCCTATTTAACAGAGATCCACGCGAATTTATCACAGATCTACGCGTATCATAAATCCAGATATATCAGAGATCTACGCGTACGATAGATTCATGCGTATTGCAGATCCAGGCGTACCAGAGATCTATGTTTCTCAAAGATCTATGCATACGATAGATCCAGGCGTTCCAGAGATCCCAACGTACCCTAGATCTAGGCGTACCAAAGATCTATGCGTCTCAAAGATCTATGCGTACGATAGATCCAGGCGTTCCAGGGATCCAAACGTACCAGAGATCCAGGCGTACCAGAGATCTACGTGTACCGTAGATCCAAAAATACCGTAGATCCAAGGGTACAAAAGAGAAGGATCTTCCGTCGAGAGCTGGGTTTCTTCGTCTATTTCTAACAGATCTAGGAAAAGACAAAAGGAGGGAGAAAGAGATAAAGAGAAGAGGAGGATCTATCGTTAATTTCTTTCGTTTCCGGCACGCGAACGAGTTCTCTCTCGCGATTGTTTGTTCGAGGCCGTGAAAATCTGTGTACGTAATACCTATTTTAAAAACGGAGGGGGAATCGAATATCTGGATCCCTCGTCGTTCGTTATCGTGCGTGTTGTGCCCTCGGTTGTTCGCCGCCGCCCCGATTCGTCGCTAAGTCTCGATTCGTAATGGTAAATTCGAACGAACGGAGGAGGATCGCAAAGTCTAGGATAGAGGAAATTTCGAATGGAGGAATTATTAACGATCAAAAGCGGTGTATAAATAAAAAAGACAGCGCAACAAGTGTCGTGCGCGCACGTTTTAAACAGTTACGATAATTCATCAAAATCCCATCGTGAAGACTGTCAATGCGCTCGTGCGCGCGCACGCTTTGATTTTGCTCATTGGTCAGGTTCGTTCGTGTAGCGCGATCTCGGATCAGTATAACACGTCCTGCTCAATAACGACTGACATAAACCAATTTAATGCTGAAATTAATTGTATATATACGTATTCTTATCGTGAGTAACGGAAGTATAACCGCCGCCGCGCTGAAATGAATTTAAAACCAGCCGGAGTTTTAAGAAAAAAAAACAAAAAAAATACAAGACGAAGGAGGAGAACAAGTCGACTTTTTATCGGAGACACTTACATACGTGTGTGTGTGTGTGTGTGTATGTACGTCGTGAATTCGTGGAATATGTGACGAGTGTTACATTTACAGGGTTTCTTAGAATAATTTCGAAATTATTTTGGAACACCCTGTATATACACGGGCTACATCGATAGTCACGCGTGATACACACACACACACACATATGCACACTCTGGCAGTGGAGACCGGTGTACTCGACAGGAAACCGACGCGATTTTAACCGAACCCCTAACGAAACCAAAATCCCTTCCACGGACCTCCCTATATGCCCCGCCCCCCTCCCCTCACCCCTACGTAAAACGTTTTTCACCGTTTAGACGATTCGACGGAAGGGTAAAAAAAAAACGGACCGGTAGCGAATCAGTACCGCGTTATAAATCTAATTAAACTGCGAGACGACGACACACCGCGTATCACGTTCATTCTTCGTAATTCAGAACCAAGCGAATCATGCTAATGTTTTATATGTTGCTGGCACGAGGTGTACCAGTTCTAGGATTTTAGGGACACACACGCGCGCACCTAGCTCGCTTCGACGCAGCGTCGCGAGGACCACGAACGGAAAGATAGCGAATAATATTTATCCTTGAAGAATTTGACGTTATTCGGAGAGAATATGTTATCAAAATGTTAGAAATATCGTCTAGGGATGAAGGCAATCCAGTTTTGTCGGTTTATTAGTGCAGATGGCGCCACGGGACGTGAAATACAGTACATCTTCGATTAATGCTTGAAACTCGAGACTGCTTTCAGACAGTTATCGTAGAGGGAACACTATTTCCGCACCTTATAAAGTTAAAAAAAAAAGATTAAAAGTGGGAATGAAGCAGAAGCTTTTAACGTAGAGATCTTTCCGAGCAATTATCGAGAATTTACTGTAATTCCTGCCGCCTGGGACATGGTACGCGACAAAAATCAATTGAACGTTTCTTGTCCACGCGTTGAAGTCAGGCTGGGCAACTTCGATCGTTTTCATACAGGTGATTTTAAGCCAATCATTTTTGTTATTGTTATCCTTAGAACGCGGATATTTATGCATTAATAACGTCTTTTAACTTGCGAAATGCAAATAAATAATATTATTAACGTAGTAAAGCCTCTAGCAGAGAATTCAAAATTCTGGTCGATTTTAATTTTTAGATATTAGTATCCTCTTAAAATTCAATATGCAGGATAACGAAACTCTAAAACAAAAAATTGCAATTTCCGTTCGTCTGTCTTTCGTATACTGCGACGAAACACCGCCTGGGTCCGCGGTCCCGACCGAACCGTTATCATCTTACGAAATCTAGCCGAAGTAAAAACCAAAACAACAAAAATATATATATAAAGAATACTAAGAAGAGGATTTAACGAATCGAAGATATCCGTTTATTTCGTTTCGTTTCCGTTTTCACGATATTGTGGGGACGAAAGAATGGCGATTTTGAAGTATAGAATAAAACACCGTTGCGGCCTGGATAGGCTGGGAGAGATTTTTCAATTGTATAAAACATTTCCGCTTGCCGTGGGCCAATAGTCGAAAGACGAAGAGTAGCCAAAGATCACTGTGAATAATTTCTATAGCCTTTTAAATCATCGCACGAGATCGTACGGGGAAGAATTTTAAATCAACGAATTCAGTTTTCTCACTGGACGGCTGATTGGCGACCACTTTAACGTGGTCGATCCCCGTAGTAGATCGATTCTCGTGTATCCGTGGCGGGCGATTTGATTCGAATAAACGAAAGGGAAATATCTTGCGAATCGACGACCGGTTCGAAAGCGCTTCGATTCGTTACAGCCTGAACTGTGTGAAATTTTCTGTACGAATTGTTTCTGTATAAAGATTTGTAAATTACGGTTAAGCCTCCCGTATCCGAACTGATACAGAGACAAGGTTCGGATAATAGAACAATCACTTTGACGACATAAAGCTTCATTTACATATTTGAATGGAGATCATGAAAACTGACGGTTTGGTTAAATATTTGTGGATACCATATTGTTTTTGATGGCTAAATTACAAAAATTTTTATATAATTTAGGGGAAAAGGAAGTATCTGTAGATTGTATATTAGCACTACATACTTTCAACAGCAGAAGACATCTGTGCTCGGAGACACTCTGTTCGGATAACAGAACGTTCGAACATTAGGATATTCGGATAACGGAGGCTCTGACTGTATCTTCATTCGAAACGAACGAAACGAAGATGACCCCCGTTTCGTGTATATTTTCAAGATGTCGCGATTTCGAACGAAGTGCACGAGGGTTAATTAAAAAATACTAAGAATTTTCGTCCAGAACAAGAATTTTAATAAACAAATCAGGGTCGTGATGTTCCTCCGTCAGATTTCTGTTAATTCCGTCAATGTCATCGAATCTTCTCCCCCTCGAATCAATTTCAGGACATGTTTAAATGAAAATACCTCCACTATAGGCATTGCAAATAATTTTGGGTCGCTTCGGTGGCCGATTTTCCTTGCAAAGGGCGAGAAAGATTGGAGTATCGTAAGTGAACATATCGAGCTCGAATTTTCAGGTAACGAAATAGGTTACATTCATTTGATTTGCAACATTTTTATCAACTGTTCACAACATTTACCAACATAATATAGTAGAAATTTACGGAAACTTTCATTCTTGTTTATATCTAAAGCCCTTGAAAAAAGCATAAACGAAATTATTTCTGGAGCAAACTATGTACATTGTAATCTAATTGTAATAAAATTATTAGAACCACAGTACGAGAAATGTGTTCGTTTGTATTTTTGTCGAAATAAAATAACAATATCGATGTTTTTTAAGAGGTCTACTCAAAATACTCAAGAAAAAATTGAACTTAGCTTATGTAATTATTATGAAAAGTACGTTTAAAATCGTAAAATCGTCAATTTATGCAGGTGGTTTTAACAATTCGATTGCTCACTGTAATGTTTGTGTCACGATTGGCCAGAAACGTACAGAATTCTTAGTATTTCATCACTAGACTGTGGATTTAATACAGAGAAAGACGAAATTTCCATGAGATGCAATGTGTTTCCTATTTTATTCTGCCCCGAATAAAATACTTTAGAGAAGAAAGAAACTTCTGCGTTTGCTCTTCTCTGTACGAATTACAGTAGAAACTGTTATTTTGCATAAAAATCCGCAGTCTATTCATCGCCTACCCTCGTGTGATCATCGTAAGACAGCCCGGGAGGAGGAAACTTGCACTGGAACTATTCGATAGGGGTTACGTGACAGTCGATAGAAACGCTTTGTTGCTTGGAAGTGTGGCACTACGTTTTGTAGCACGTATTCGTGATTTCTAGATTCTTTTCAGAGTTGTGTACACGGTATATTTTACGATTAGCAGAGTCCTCGAAAGCGTCGTTAAAGCCTCTATTCACTAGCGATGGGACCAGGTTAGATGTAAAACGCAATTAAAAAAAGCAATATAAAAAAACAATTTGGAAGAAAATAATTTGAAAACCAATTTGGAAAAAGAATTTGAAGACAAACCATTTGAAAAAAACAATTTGAAAAAAAAACAATTTGGAAAAGAATTTGGAAAAATACTTTGACGTCGACAAAATAAAGAAAATAATCGGATATTTATAGATGGTGTCGTCGAATTGACGGTACAGGTCAAAGAAAAAAAGTTGTTTCTTCGCGAGAGAGTGACTCGAAAATATATAAAATAAATGTTTATCAACCCAAGTTCTCGTTTCGAGATTCGAATCACGAGAAGTCTCTAAAAAGGAATTAACATGAAAAATGATTTCGAACACGGTAGATAATTTAGCTGTTATCTAGTATGTCTACCGTTAACGAAAGTCAAATTGAGACACAAAATGTTCATCCGTTTTGCATCTCCGCTTGGGTCCCGTCGCTATTATTTATATACCAATTAACACGTAACGTAGTTGCGAACAAGTATTTATTGATTCTATTTGACTTCCAAACGCTACAATTTGCGGTTTTGCGATCCAAAAGAAAGAAAAAAGAAGCGAAGGAAGAAAACACGTTCTTTGAGACTTGGTGAGAGATTGGTTGGTCTCTCGTTTCGTTTTATTGCCGGATTCTCCCTTGAAGAGAGCACTGATATAATAGGAGACACGAGAATATAAATATTCGTGGGGAACTCTAACATTGCTGTGAAATCTTAGCAGGGTGAATTTAAATAAACAAAAAAAAAAGTAAATTAAATCGATGGAAATATTTTTTTTCTTTTGTTATTTTTTGTGTAAAGCGAATAAAGACTATCGAACGTCGAGATAGACAGAGAGATCACGTATACACCACCGTATACATTTACATATTACATATACACACGGACACATATAAATATTATACATGTATACATAAGAAAAACAACAAGAAGAAAAAATCATATAAATACCGAATCTGCTCTATGACTTCAAAATCGCAACGTTAAGAGAACCAAAACAAAAAAAAAACAGAAGGAATGGTGAGATATTTTTAACTCCCCGAGCAAAACCAGCCGAGAAAATCTGATTTTTTAGTGATTTTTTTAGTGTGTTCCACTGTGTAACGTTATTATAAGTACAAAAATGTTTCTCTATGTAGTTTAAGATATGTAATAAGTTGAAACAGGAAAGGAATATATCTATCAGAGAATTATGAGTGTTGAATTTTTTAACAAAATGAAGAGAAAACGAAAAGAAGACAGAAAAACACAGGCAAGACGAGCAGTCAAGTAACAATCGATTGAATGGTATAATTTATGTTGTTAAAATCGAAAAAAGGAGAGACAAAGACCCCCTAAACCGCGAGATACAATGTCAATACGTTCGATGAATAAGCAACTCTTGATTTACAAAGTGAAACCGTTTCGTTTCACCGTATTATCCCTCCCCCATTTATATTTTAATGTTTAATACCGATAGCCGTTTTCGTTATTATGTATCTTGATTTCTTACGACCGTCTGAAATAACAAATAAAGGAATGTTAAAAATTGAAGGAAATCGTTTATGATTTGCACCTTCCACAAGCTTCTTTTCAGGTATTTAAATTTAATTACTGACAGAATATCAGAAAATAATAAGTCTTGTTTCATTTACAAATTTAATACAATTGAACAATTTTTTTCAGAAACATGAAGTAGATAATATATGAAAGGTACCAAAAATGTAGCTTCACAAATATGGTTATATGACGCCACAAACGTGCAGGTTTTTCCGCCATCTTGGATTCAAAAAAGTGTCGGAAAAATTTGAGAATTTATTTTTTTTTATTAAATATTCATTTGTCAAATGTTAATTAGATATTCATTGTTTTAATCATCATTACATATTCATCAAATCTTAATTAATAGATTTAAATTGTAACCGTCCATTGTGCATACCAAGTTATTATTAATTCACTTTGCTCGTTGATTCTCTACACAGTCTTAGGGTACGGGCAGTAGTGCGTATACTAATTGTAATACTGTTGGTTTCTACTGAGAAGCCAGATATCGGACGTGTTTAGACTTTGCCTGGGAAATAGGATTTAGAGAAAGATTTGTAGCATGCTTGGTAGAGGGTGCGTTGGATACGTGCTCCGTACCAGAGAGGTTCTCTTGCACTACCATACTGGCTGTTGTCCCAGGTTCGGGTCTGGTACATATGGGACCAGCCCACTACAATGTTCCAAGACGGTGGAGGGTTGATACGGGTTCGCGAGCGGTTGCCTCTCTTCCACTCAAGGACGATAGTCGCGAGCGAGCATTTGAATTGAATAAACGTATTGTACCGTAGCGCATCATATTGTCATTGAAACATTTATATCATATTCGGGGTCACACACACGAGATCTCTTGTACATGCTGCGGGGGTCCTAGGACATCATCTCACACACACGGGCTCTCTTGCACATACTCCGGGGGTTCCATGATCCCAGTTTCTCCCAGACACGGGGTCTCTTACGTAGGTACCGGGGGTTGTATGACCCCACTTTCTCCCACACACGGGGACTCTTACGTGGGCTCCGGTGATTCCTCACATCGTACTTACGATTAAATAATTAATAGACTGACTAAACCGAAGATAATATCGAGCTAATGGCTGCAAACTTTGCATTCATTACATAACAGCATGTTCTATGTTAGAACGTTCTTAATAGGCGCAGGTAGCTAAGAGGGGAGCATGGGGAACAGGTAAAAGAAAGTACTGGATCGGCACAGTCTGTCTGTGCTATGACAGGAACGGATACACTATGACACGCGGCGAATCAGTGTGTAGGAATGTGTATACATATATAAGTATTATTTAAGACAATTGTTAAATCTACACAAATACCACTGCAAATTGTATATTTTTTTACGAGTTTTTCAATAAAAAACAGTGAAATCATGTAGCGCTGAGTTGCCCATCACAGCTGTATCTCGTCATGTGTACCCCCGTTAGTTCATTTTGAATAGCTCTTCCAACGTTATATGGACAGGTTACGTCTTGATCAAGCATTCAGTTTGTAGCTCAAAGAACGTAGATTAATCTCCTGTCATTGAAAATAACAATAAACGACCAGAACACTGTTAAAATCGCATTTAATTGTTGAATACCACTATTTTTTTGACCGGTGGCGCCACCCGTGGCAATTCCCTCAAACTGCTAGCCAAATTATATCGACAGGTGAGTGAAAATTTCTAGTGATGGAAAAATGCAAATATCTCAGTAATTAAGCACTTAAAATGACCGTCATTAGTCTCAAATTGTTCCTCAGGACTTAATGCATGGACCCAATAGTACAGAAGCCCTGAATTAATAAAATTAGTTATGCCTGTATTACCGTAACCTCTTATGGGGCGACAACCTGATTGCAAAATATTTCGATCGCATTTACACCGCTAAACGGGTATGATTCTCCTTCGTTTTGCATTAGATACAACGCTTAAAGAACGTAGATTACTATTCTCTAACGGCTGGACACTAATAATTACAAGAACATTGTTAAAATCGCATTTGTTTGCAACGGTTGACACTGAATCGCGTCATGCGTACCCGGGTTAGTTCACTTTGAATAGCTCTTACACCGTTATACGGATAACTTTCGTCTCGATAAAATACTCTATTTGTAGCTGAAAGAACGTAGATTAATCCCCTGGCATTGAAAATAACAATAAACGACCAGAACACTGTTAAAATCGCATTTAATTGATGAATACCACTATTTTTTTGACCGGTGGCGCCACCCGTGGCAATTCCCTCAAACTGCTAGCCAAATTATATCGACAGGTGAGGGAAAATTTCTAGTGATGGAAAAATGCAAATATCTCAGTAATTAAGCACTTAAAATGACCGTCATTAGTCTCAAATTGTTCCTCAGGACTTAATGCATGGACCCGATAGTGCAGAAGCCCTGAATTAATAAAATTAGTTATGCCTGTATTACCGTAACCTCTTATGGGGCGACAACCTGATTGCAAAATATTTCGATCGCTATTAGACCGCTAAACAGGCATGATTCTCCTTCGTTTTGCATTCGATACAACGTTTAAAGAACGCAGATTACTATTCTCTAACGGCTGGACACTAATAATTACAAGAACACTGTTAAAATCGCACTTTATTTGCAACGGTTGGCACTGTATCTCATCATGCGTACCCCGGTTAGTTCACTTTGAATAGTTCTTCCAACGTTATATGGACAGGTTATGTCTTGATCAAGCATTCAGATTGAAGCTGAAAGAACGTAGATTAATCTCCTGCCGTTGAAAAGAACAATAAACGACCAGAACACTGTTAAAATCGTATTTAATTGCGGAGTACCACTATATTTTCGACCGGTGGCGCCATCCGTGGCGAATTGCAGAAACTGCTGGCCAATTATATGGCTAGCAGTTTCAGCGATTCGCCACGGGTGGCGCCACCAGTCAAAAAAATAGTGGTACTCCGCGAATAAATGCGATTTTAACAGTGTTCTGGTCGTTTATTGTTATTTTCAATGTCAGGGGATTAATCTACGTTCTTGCAGCTATAAATCGAGTATTTTATCGAGACGAAAGTTATCCGTATAACGGTGTAAGAGCTATTCAAAGTGAACTAACCCGGGTACGCATGACGAGAGACAGTGTCAACCGTTGCAAACAAATGCGATTTTAACAATGTTCTTGTAATTACTAGTGTCCAGCCGTTAGAGAATAGTAATCTACGTTCTTTAAGCGTTGTATCTAATGCAAAACGAAGGAGAATCATGCCCGTTTAGCGGTGTAAATGCGATCGAAATATTTTGCAATCAGGTTGTCGCCCTATAAGAGGTTACGGTAATACAGGCATAACTAATTTTATTAATTCAGGGCTTCTGCACTATTGGGTCCATGCATTAAGTCCTGAGGAACAATTTGAGACTAATGACGGTCATTTTAAGTGCTTAATTACTGAGTTATTTGCATTTTTCCATTACTAGAAATTTTCACTCACCTGTCGATATAATTTGGCTAGCAGTTTGAGGGAATTGCCACGGGTGGCGCCACCGGTCAAAAAAATAGTGGTATTCAACAATTAAATACGATTTTAACAGTGTTCTGGTCGTTTATTGTTATTTTCAATGACAGGAGATTAATCTACGTTCTTTCAGCTTCAATCTGAATGCTTGATCAAGGCGTAATCTGTCCATATAACGTTGGAAGAGCTATTCAAAGTGAACTAACCAGGGTACGCATGACGAGAGACAGTGTCAACCGTTGCAAACAAATGCGATTTTAACAATGTTCTTGTAATTACTAGTGTCCAGCCGTTAGAGAATACTAATCTACGTTCTTTAGACGTTGTATTTAATGCAAAACGAAGAAGAATCATGCCCGTATAGCGGTTTAAATGCGATAGAAACATTTTGGCAACCGGATTGCCACTCCAAAGTATATCGACAGGTGAGTGAAAATTTCTAGCGATGGAAAAATGCAAATATCTCAGTAATTAAGCACTTAATATAAACGTCATTAGTCTCAAATTGCCCCTCAGGATTTAATGCATGGACGCAATAGTACAGAAGCCCTGAATTAATAAAATTAGTTATGCCTGTATTACCGTAACCTCTTATGGGGCGACAACCAGATTGCAAAATATTTCGATCGCATTTACACCGCTAAACGGGCATGATTCTCCTTCGTTTTGCATTCGATACAACGTTTAAAGAACGTAGATTACGATTCTCTAACGGCTGGACACTAATAATCACAAGAACATTGTTAAAATCGCATTTGTTTGACACGATTGACACTGTCTCTCGTTATGCTTACCCCGGGTAGTTCATTTTGAATAGCTCTTCCAAGGTTATATGGACAGGTTACGTCTTGATCTAGCATTCAGTTTGTAGCTCAAAGAACGTAGATTAATCTCCTCTCATTGAAAATAACAATAAACAATCAGAACACTGTCAAAATCGCATTTAATTGCGGAGTACCACTATTTTTTTGACCAGTGGCGCCACCCGTGGCGAATCGCTGAAACTGCTAGCCATATAATTGGCCAGCAGTTTCAGCGATTCGCCACGGATGGCGCCAGTGGTCCACAAATAGTGGTACTCCGCGTTTAAATGCGATTTTAACAGTGTTCTGGTTGTTTATTGTTATTTTCACTGACAGGAGATTAATCTACGTTCTTTGCGCTACAATATTCCCGCCAAATCATATAGATACACGCAATATGAATGGAATATATAACACTTCGTTTGTGCTAATAATACACAGAATTCATGCTTTATCAGTAACGACGGGCATTGACAGTAAAATGGTAATGGGGTCCCTAGAACTCCACAAAATCTAACCACAAAAAAGCATTGGATGACAGTTCTATTAATATACCTCGTTTGAGCTAGGAAAATATTTTTAATTGCAATTGTTAAATCCTGTTTATCGATTGAATATCACGGTAAATAGATAACCCTTGATTGATGTGACTGTCTCAGAAATTTATATTCTAGTAACAATGCGAATCATCTAAGGAATCTTACGAATCAACCGCTACGCGGCGGTGTTGAATAACGTAATTCTTTAATTTCTTGCTCACTTTACTCCCATCCTATTCGACGTACTTTGGTTTCCAGTCGTTTCTTGAGCGCGTGTTAAACGAGATTGTGCATTAGAAAGAAAAAAAGTTTCATTAAAACGTTCAAAGAATTATAGGAAAAAGTACCGCGAAAAATCATTTCGCAGAGACAAAGGAACAAAGCTCCTTATAAACTCGCGAATTTAGCGTTGCAACACACACGATTTGTGAACGTGACCGATCTACCAAAAAATGACTGCGAGAACAGCGATCGGCGATGGACGTACTGCCCATAATCAGGCTTATAAAGATAAAAGCAAACCTGCGGACATACGAAGCAGCAATATTAATGCCGCAAAAGGTGAACGAATCCGTTAACATCACGCAACATTCTCCATCCTTTGCTTTTTCACGGATTAATGGTCGTACCGGCAACAAATGTCTTACCATATATAGTAATGTCCGGCACGTCGTCGTTTAGGCTCGTTAATCACGTTATGTGTCACAAACTTGGAAAAATTTAACATTGTCTTACCGATTTCACTCAATTTCGATATGCAAATCGAAATGTTTGAACATTGAAGGAAACTTAATTAGACGTGTAGAGAAAGAAAATCGAGTAACATGTGATCTCCGTTATTTGTATTTAACGTTTCATTTACGCATTATTTTTGCGCTCGTAATTAAGAATTATAAACAGACGGAATTCTGAATGAAATGTTACATTGGACACTTATTTATTAATATTTCAGCTGTTAGTGATGCGATTCGTACCAGTTTGGGTCCTAGGGGAATGGATAAGATGGTAAAGATATGTTATTAATTCTTAAATTCAATTGTACCGTAAGCAGTTTGAAATTATGGTAAATGAAAATGATTCACTTCTGTGTATTTAGATTCAAGCTAGCAACGGTGAAGTTACAATCACGAATGATGGTGCTACAATTTTAAAAGAAATGAGTGTTGTGCATCCTGCAGCAAAAATGGTAATTTTGTGCTGAATAATTGTGTAGTTTTATAATCTTTTATTTAACATACAGCGTTACATTTTCTTTTCAGTTGGTGGAGTTATCAAGAGCACAGGATATTGAGGCAGGAGATGGTACCACTAGCGTCGTTGTATTAGCGGGTTCTCTCTTAGAGGCTGCAGAACGCTTACTGCAAAAAGGAATCCATCCTACGTTAATCAGTGATGCGTTTCAGAAGGCTGCAAGTAAAGCAGTACATGCTGTGCTTAATATGTCTATTCCTATCGACTTGATCGACAAGGTATCACTGATCAGAGCTGCAGCTACTTCGCTTAGTTCAAAAGTATGTATTTTTAGAGGACTGTATGGAGAATGTTCCAGATTTTAACACTAGATTCACAGACATTTCTTGTATACCTATGGACACGCGTTAACAGAACAGCACATTTTCTTTAAAAAACAACTTATTTTATTTAATACTCATTTAAGGATCGCGTCAAATTGACGCGGATCCGTAGAGATATACCAAATATTGAATTTCGAGGTTAGAAGGTATTCGAAATGCGTCAGAATGATGCGTCCCGTAAACCTAGTGTCAATGGGAACTTAGTGAACAGAATGTTTATCATATTTTTTGTGTCTTAGGTCGTTTTTCAACAATCAAGTCTGTTAGCTCCTCTAGCTGTGAATGCAGTACTAAAGGTTACTGAAGAAGGAAAAGAGGACGTTGATCTTCATGTAAGAATAATTTTTTTTAGAAAAAAGTAAACTGATGTAACAATTAAATATATTTAATTATATTGATGTTTATATTCATAGAATATAAAAATAATTAAGAAGTTGGGTGGCACAGTCGAAGACACCGAGCTTGTAGAAGGATTAATATTCACGCAAAAATCTTGCAACGTCAATGGACCGAAACGCATTGAAAAAGCAAAGATAGGCTTAATTCAATTCTGCATTTCCCCACCTAAAACTGATGTAAGTGATTCGTCAATAATGGCGATTGTACTGTATATTATTACGACTTTTCGGGTACACGTAAAACGTTTTTTTATTACTTCAGATGGACCACAACATTATTGTTTCCGATTATGCCGCGATGGACCGTGTTTTGAAAGAGGAAAGGGCCTATATTTTAAATATCGTGAAACAAATCAAAAAAGCCGGTTGCAACGTACTCCTGGTACAGAAGTCGATTCTCCGTGACGCTGTCAGCGATCTGGCCATACACTTTTTAGATAAAATCAAAGTTATGGTGATCAAGGATATCGAACGCGAGGACATTTCGTTCGTCTGCAAGACGTTAGGCTGCAGGCCGATCGCGTCGTTGGATCATTTTGTCGCTGAAAATCTTGTGAACGCGGAATTGTGCGAGGAAGTACAGACTGGAAATTCGAAGTTCGTTAAGGTCGGTACACAACTGAAGATCTTCAGTTTCTATTATAAAGAAAGATAATTTAAAAAATAATCTTTACTACAGATTACTAGAATTCATAATCCTGGACGGACGGTGACCGTTCTTGTACGCGGCAGTAATAAACTGGTCTTGGAAGAAGCAGAGCGTTCACTGCACGACGCGTTGTGTGTAGTTCGTTGTCTAGTGAAGCAGCAGGCCTTAGTTGCTGGAGGAGGAGCGCCTGAGATCGAGATATCATTGAGAGTGGCAGCGTATGCTCAAACGTTGAGCGGCGTCGATGCTTACTGCATTAAAGCTTACGCTGATGCATTTGAGGTGAGCACTGTGGGAAGCATATAGACGGTGTTGTCAAAGCGTAAATCAACAATTTCTTAAAAGACTTCCTATTTCTGGACCCTAGAGCCAGAGTGTATTAAGTCACACTTTTCAAACTTTAGAGGAGAGTAAATCAAAGGTGCGGAAACCTTGTAATTTCGTAACCGTTCGGTAAGAATTGAGCGAGAAACAATCGCTACCTTCGAACTATTGAATGGATTTAAGGCAAGTCTCTATATGTAAAAATAGAGAACTTAACATTAATTCCCCTATGCGATGAACTTTACACTGTTTCAAAAATATGAACTTAATATCATTTTTGGACTATTATGTACCTACAATAAAACTAGACGACTTAGAACAAAATATTTGATACTGGAAATACATAAAATATCAGTTTTTTTTTTAAAGTGGACTTAATATACTCTGGCTCTCGGGTCCAGATTTATAAACTTTTAACGCATAATGTTGATTTTCTTTTCGTTTTTGATCATTGCGATATTTAAATTTATGTAAATATTTCAGGTAATACCGTCTACACTGGCAGAAAATGCAGGATTAAATCCCATTGCAACCGTTACGGAACTCCGTAATAGACACGCTAAAGGGGAACACACTGCTGGGATCAATGTCCGAAAGGGAGCAATTACCGATATTTTAGAGGAGAACGTAATTCAACCGGTATTAGTTTCGACGAGCGCTATTCAGCTTGCCTCGGAGACGGTTCGCAGTATATTAAAGATCGACGATATTGTGAACACAAACCAATAATAACGAACAAGAATTTTGTATTTAAGCTGCACTTGAAAAACTTTTCATCGATCACGAGTTACGTATCAGTTGTCAGTTCTTATTCGGCTTCTAACATTTTCTACGATTTATCGAAATAATAACGCTCGAATTGCATAACGTTTTTCTTTTTTTAATATACTTTCTATTGTGTTTCGTAAATAAAATTGATCTGCTTCTGAAAGAAAAGTCTCCGTTTAATGTTGATACATCATACAAGGTACGTAATTTCTTGCAACGTCTTAATGTCAGAGTACAGTTGTTAAAAGCGATAGCTTCATTAAAGTACGAATAAAAAGTATTAAAAAATGCTTTTATTTTCATGAAAACTTTTGTTTTTAGTCATTTATTTAACGCTTGGGATATTACCAATTGTTCCGTACTTATTCACTTGTCGAAGTTAGATTAGAATGCTGAAACAAGAAACTAAAATACATTAAAGTATAAAAATTAATCTACGTTTTATTATCCACTCCTGAAGAGTGCGCAAGAATTGAATTCTTAGATGTATAAAAAAAACGGGTATATAAGCTATGTGTTAAATTATGTTTACATTTTCTCAATAATTTTATATATGACTCCGTAATCACCATCTATAAAAGACTATGCAACGCACTTTTATACACTAGAAATCATTTTATCCTCATTTTAAAAAATTACACAATCATCCGCTTTTTGAAATGAGGATTTTTAAAAGTATCGAACACCGAAAGGGAAAGTGTCGATTATTGCACGTGTAAACATTAACAATATATACATAAAATGAAACATTTAAATGCAAATAAAAAAACCGTCGTAAAATGTAAAAAAGAACAAATTGAACGAATCCAAACTCCACGAAGGGAAACCCATTTGAAAAAACGGATGAACATTTTATTGGCGTATTTGAGCTATTAAAAACAATAATATACAATCATATATATACGAACAAATAATGAAATACCTTTTACAGCTTACAAAAACAAGGGGTGTTCGTGTTAAAGCAGAACAATTTATGACGAGAATAATAAAAACGTGGTCAAGCGAGCGTCAGACCGAATCTTTGCGCTATCTCTGGTGAATGAGACGTTGCGACCGCTAGTAACAGTGGTATGTCAGCTGCATCAAGGTCGAGGGCGTTCGTGAGGTTTGCAACACTGGCATCGCACAGCTCTGTCGCCATCAGCATTTCAGCCAGTGCTTCACTTTTCAGCCACATTTCCCGTAGTTTCGCTTCCAGAATACCTACACACTAAAACAAGATTTGCAGATTATTAGTACCAATATTCTTTACGACAAAATAATTTCGGAATTGCTTGAAAGTCTTCAGCAAATCTACACAAATTATATTCTTACATGTGATGCTGAATGGTATTTTCGCCATAAGTAAGCAAAGCCTTCCAGCATGTTAGCAACGAGTCGTGACATTCCCACTGGTAACGGTGCAGTATGCGATGGCGTGTTGTTGGATATAATTCCAACATGCCACGTATCTAAATCGGCTAGAATACAAAGCGATTCGGCGATCGGTTGATCGATAGTCGGAAAACGAATACCAGCGAGACATTCTTCCCGTATGCAGTACCACCATTCTCGATCAGTCTCAACCTCGCAGTTATTTTCCCCTTGTTTAACGACGTTTCGTTTTCTTCTCCGTTTCTTTTTCTGCAACCCCTGCAAGACTAAACCCCATGTATACCCTGGCTCCGAGTTACTCGTTCCACGGGACTCGTCGCTCTTTATCCTGTTCTGCAAAAGCGTTTTGGTAAATCCAGTATCCTGGCGCAAATCAGTCTTTTTTATTTTCTTCGACCTGCAATTACAAATTGACCGTTTTAATACTAATATAAATCACTTAAGGGGATAACGTATTTTGTAAATTGATGTTTCGTTCATGAAACCAACCGTGGCATGGGCAATTCCACAACGCTGCTGGCTTCCATCAAAGCTTCCAGACTGTTCGATCTCGACAGTCCGACATTTTCATCGCCCACGGTGTTGCCACAGGTACGCAGAACCTCGGTCGCATTGGTCGGCGTTTCCAGTACCTGTTTAGAACTGTCGAAATTTTGAGAGGGTGCGTAGCCCTGACCGTTGCACCTCTGACAGAATCTCGCTGTCATACTCGAAGGCGCACCGGGTGGCGATTGTATACTTTTCGACGACTCTGGAAAATTTCTCTGGATGATCTTCCTTAGCACACCTTCGGGCAACTGTGCGGACGTGCTCGGTACTCTGGTGAACATGTACGAGCACTGACAATTGTATCCGAGACGTGGCCGCGGCAGTGTTTTCGAGGACTTCCCTTCGTCGCCGAGCATGAAATAAACATGCGAATTTTTCATTCCCTCGACCATGCTCTGGCCCGACTCGAAATCTGGCCTGCTTGAATATAATTTCAGTGGATCGACCGACGTCTCGTACTCTTGAAACGTGTCAGTTTTCGAATTCGCAAACAATTCTTCCGTGTCGTCGTCCTCCAGTTTCTTCTCGAAGTTCCGCAATGGAAAATCGGGGCAATGTTCGGTATCAGTCTTAGTCCCATCGGTAATATCCTGCGTCGCACTGTCGCTTACTATTATCTTGACTTTACTGGACGCGCAGGTTTTCTCGTCGACGGTGGTTTTTTGGTTCTCATCGAGCGGTAATTCTTTCGAGAAGAGTTTCCTTTCACTCTCAACTTCGAACGGTTTCAGCATGAACGAATCGAGATTCGTTTCCATTGTGGTGGTCCGTTTCAGAGGGCTTACAGACCCTTCTGCCCTTAGTCTGTCCATGGTACACCGTGGATAAGAGCGTTGCGTGGCAGCGTCACCGCATTCCGTGTCCGATAGATGTTCTTGCACAGGTATTTGTTTACGCGGTGATGCCTGCGACACGCGTCTAAACGCCAAGCTACCACGATCCGTGGATGTTAGTTTCGGATTGAATAAATGTGGACGCTTTAGTCTCGCCTGTTCTATAACGTTCGCAGCTTCTTGGATGTCTTCCTCGGTGACGCAACAGTATTCTTGACACTTCCGTACGATCCCACTGCGAATGAAGTACGACAAGAAGGACAGCACGGAATTAATGAGTTCAACTTTCTGGGGATCTCCAGCAACGACCGTATGCGCCACCCTGCTAGGGTTACCCAATGCACCGTATAAATCGCCTAATTGAGCCCACAGGGGATTGCAGGGATACCAGGTACCCACTTTCTCCATCTGAAATAAATATACCAATTACTTCTCTAAATAAAATTCATTCTGGTTTCGTAGATATAAACAGAGGTTTGTAATTACCAGCTGTCGGTCGTGAACAGGTAACGTGGTGTTGATCCATCCGAGGTGATACGTCAGAACGGCAGTCACAACGGTGCTCAAAAAACTAAAACGTATTCCGATGTTTAGAACAGTTTTATTCGAGGCGACAATATTCGTACGACTTACAAGTTAGTGGACTTTGTGTCAACTTCTTCCAGTAACTGACACATTTGCTGCAAGCTACAGTGCAGTGTGCTGATTTTGTGCTCGATTTTCACCGAATTCAGCAGCACATCGTGCCACAGCAAAGGGGCGCGTGTATTCAGACTTGTGTTCACGTTTGTAAGTAGACGTAGTAACGAAACAACGAATTTCGAGGAGGATCGGTAAAGTCGTTCGGGAAGCTGCACACCCTTGTTCTGTGCGTTAAGGTTACCCGATTCGATGCAGAAGTATCGTAGACGGTCTAACATTCCTTCCAAGAGAGCCATGTGTTCTAGGAGACAAGCTTCTATTCTTCTGCAATGAAAAATTACCGACAATTAATGTTTCCAAGTCGCAGTTGAAATGAAACAATCGTATTACTGCACAAATAACAGATCAAACCTTTCGTGGCCTTTGGCTAGTCGCACCAACATCGTCAAGCCCAGTCTTGTTTTATGACGTCTCCCGTGATTATCCCTATTATCGCCGCCATTTTCACTCAATTGCATTCCAAAGACGTCATCGGAATCGGACCGTGTGAGGGAAGTCGATACTACTCGTAACCATCTACGACGTAAACTCGAAAGGCTACCGATACCCGACGATCCGCTGCTTTCCAATGACTGGGAACCTGGATTATCATCATGTTACATCCCCGAACAGTGAACACCTCCCGGCAATGAATCATCTCTTTAACTTCGCGTGAACTTACTGCCCATCGGTGGCGGTATATCTATGTCCCATCCGCTGCTGTTGCTAGAGCAAATAGAATTCTTTCTTGGACCAGCGTTCAACTCAGACCCTGACAAATTTCCGGAACTTGGTTGAGACACTGAAAGAACGACCTATTCTAATATTCTCTTTTGAGCCTTAATCATCAATTTGATCATCGAATTGCTTGTACATAGGGGATTCTTTGGACACAGAGAAGCTTTTACACCCAATATTTTACGCAAGAAATTTTTCATTGTTTTTATGCTATTAGCGCCAGGGACTTCTACCGAAACGTAAAATACCGGTATTTTCGGTTATACCTTCGTCTTATATAACCCTATACAGTGAATCTTTGATGAGTGTTCGAAGGGTCCTCGGCAGTGATAAGCAGAGGTTCCCAGGTTTAACGGTGACTTTTTAATGAGGTTTGGCACTGTGATAGATCTTAGAATTCTGACGCCAATGATATTTGCTTCAGCCACATATGGCCATTAGTTTATGTTTATGGAATATTCAATGTTCAGTGTCAAGGAGCCTTCGAACACTCATCGAGAATTGACTATATAAGCTCTACCCTTATAGAAACCGAAAAATACCGGTATTTATTTCGGTTGTTGGTAATATATCGGTTTCAGTATAGCTCCCAGATAGTACATGACGGCTAATGACGCCTTGAAAACGGCTTAAAAGCGTCTTTAAGGCGTCATATACTATCTGAACTTTGATGCCATAATACCAGTATCAAAATCATACCAATTTATGTCCCTAATTAGCGCTACTTCGTACGGTCTCCTAATGCAATACATTACACTTCCATTTCCACTTACAGAGGGTTCGTATGCTGGAATTAGAATCCAAGTTCACGGAACGACCCAACCCTTCGTCCGATACTCTCTCGCTAGAAAACAATTGAGTAATAAGTCAAACATCGGGTCGACAAATCAACCATAACGTGAAATCAATAACTGCCTCATTATAAACGGACAGGCCTACCTTGGTTTGCAATTGTTATGCTCTGTAGCAGGGAAAACCTTGGTGCACATGATGCAGGATGGTGAATTCATTGAATGAATCTGAAAACGGACACTCAAACATTATTATTTGTATATTCAAGTGTTACTCGACTGATTGCTCTTGAATTTCACCTTAAATGAAGGTCCTCTGTAGGTCATGGCTACAGTGCCAAACACCATTTCGCTTAACAAACTCACGTCATCCTCGGCCGTTCTTTCACGCTGCAAATTTGAAATTACTCAATTAAATGCTTGGACGAAGAACACTTTCGAACGATTCAAGGATTAATTACCTCGAAACCTCGACCACTCGCGAAATTAATCGAATCGGCGTTCGGTGATCTGGCATTGTTTTTGAGATCGATCGCGGTCGTTTTGTTTTTATGCCATCGTTTCTCCAGCGAGAGGGAATCAAAGAGAAGTTTCCTTCCGCGCCATTCGCATTCCCGGAACAGGAGGATCCGAACTTGTCCGCTACCAAGACACAAGGCGGAATCCCTACAAATAACATAAAAAAAGAAATCGTAAAAATCTTATCGTTTACAAAAATTTAGAATTCAAACATTTTTTTTTATTCAAATTATTTAGAGAATGTAAAAAGAGATAATAAAACTAGTTTGAAATAAATGTATTTACCAGTATGTAAATTTAAATAGTTGTCACTGAAGAAATACACGACAATACGTAAGAGGAAGGTATTAATAAAATTTGTGAATGCAACACACGCATACGTAGTAAACTATGAATAATTATTTTCTGCATTCCCGTGTTTGTAACGGAAACAATGTCTTTATTTGTAACATTCGATCTAATATTATATTGACATAACGTATCCGTTCTTTCTTATATAACGTTTTAATCTATATCGAGTATAAATTTTAAATGTTACTACAATTCGCGGGAATCTTGCGAAAAGTATCGGTTTAAAAATGTGCTTCGAAGAGGCATCGACGAGAACCGTTACGTACTTTGCACCGATACTGTCGCTGCATTTCTCTGGACTTCATATGTTTCCCCGTGCAAAATAACGCATATTTCCGTGACGCATATTATTTTCCGCATGCTACTCATCTAGAAAATAAAAAAATAGTTCGACCTCGCGGCGTGAAATGATATCCCGACGAAATTCGAATGATCGTAACAGATGTTTTGGAAAGTGTTAAACTTAGAGGTCAATTTCACGGCTCGATGCAGAAGCCAAGTCACGAGTGTATTAGTAACGAGCAACGATTATGACTCCCGCCAACGGGGGGATCTAGAAATGAGCGTAACGCAAAATAGGTTAAGGTTCCACGAAAATATTACGTTCGATCCGTTTCGTAATTGTCATTCTTTCAACGATTTCTGAAATTCAAAAAAAACATGCAATTCCCCGTACAAGCAACATGGGAAACATGGAAAAGGATTTAGTAGCGACGACGATCGATATACTTCGTATCAGCGATCGATATCGATGGAACGAACGAGATTCGAAAATACTGAAAGTAGGATCTACAGAACGGCAAGTGTGTGGAAAATGATAACGAATTAAACAAGGATGTGTGTGTCCAGGGGGAGAAATAAAATTAGTACACTCCTCACCTATCATCTTCCTGCGCTCCGACATTAGACGCGACGAACGTTTGAACGTTGTTCCTGAAACTCCTCCTTGAAGGGAACAGCTTATCGAGCAAAGGCATCATAAAGCGACGACCGCTTATAGTTACCGCATTGCTCGCTGACTTTATTTCGTTTTCGGTCTATCATGTCACAAGGAACTGCACCATACATGTTCGCGAGCGTGTATCAGTCAACTGTAAATAAAGTCACGTGCGGAGGAGTCATATGATTGCCCGAGATTATCGTGTTTCGTTCGGCCAACATCGAACGCGAACGTTTCCACTCGTATGCGCATATCTTTTCTGTCACGGGTCCCCGTGATCCAGCCGCCGATCGCTCGCCGGAACGGGAAACCGGTTCGGCGGGATGTCGATGAAAATTTTTCGAAAAAATTTCGAAGAACAGAGGAAAAGAAGAAATTGCACGGATCAAGAGTGGAATTGTCCGACCGTGGGGACTGTTTTACCGGCGGAGCTAGTTGTCCGTTGCGTCGCAAGATTGCGCGCCACTCGCTATTCGTAACGGTCAGCCGTGCGGTTTGAATTTGTGCCGTTGGAACATCGTTAGACGATCCCCTTCTCGGAGACAGAGGTATGTCAGACTCGAATCATCACTCAAATCACGTTATTTTAAAGTGATTATTCGACTAATTAGTTATTTTGGTCGAATAAGAGTATGTAATATGTTCAACTTTGAAACTAATCGTACAGACGAGACACAAATATTCGAGGTAAGTTTTGGTTTTCTGTAAAGGGTGAATGAAATAGATAGTATAAAGTTTTATTTGTAAAAGAAATATTACAAGAATCCTGATTGTTACATAGTCTTATAAATTTGCAATTTGTTTATCACATCGAGAATATCTAGAAACTGACGTGAAGATAAGAGTTTCGGGTAGGTTAGTTAGTATTCAATCAGGAATTATGAATTACACGTGTATTGTAATTGTACAGCTTCGCAGTCGTCAGGGTCTCGACGCACGGGAACATCAAAGTCCACGTTTTTGCGCATTTTATTCGCCAATATCATACGATGGACGTACTCCGTGTCCCTGATGTCGCTTTCTGTGTCGAATGCTCTCTTGACGTAGTGCTTATTGGACACTGGCAGGTACACTGGAAATTCGATTTTAAACGCTACGATGAGGCTTCCTTTTTTCTTCGGGATTTCCGGTAGCGGTAGACCTTCACCAGGTATGCACTTCCGGTAATCGGGCCTACATATGCATAAACATTTTTAAAATACGTCATATTATTCATTCATGTGAAAGGTTCGCGATCAAATTTATTTTGTTTCGCGTAAATAGGACTGATAAAATGGATACACGATTTTCTCCGAAACCGTTGCATTTATTTACGAACACCTTCTATTTTCGCAATTTCCTTGGAAAATAGAACAACTGATAAGATCGTTCAGATCTGGAGACAAGGCTGAATGGAAAGCTCCTCAAGTTTCGTGCAGGAAACTGCTTATAGATCGAACATTATTCAAATCTTTTTAAACTTTCATATTCTTTAACGTCTCTCGTCAAACATTAATCATTTTTTTCTCTAAGATGAATGAAGCTGTTAGATCAACTGCACAAACGTTAACAGTATATTTATATCGTTTACATGTTTCTCTCTTGTCTATATTGTTGTGTTGGAAATGCAACTGTTGTGGGCTGTTAAAAACTGACTCTAGCAGTTAAATTTTAATTGAGTAAATAGTACATAGTGTTGCACTGTGTATTTTTAAATAGTAACTGTAACACTATACATATTCATACCACAACAGTATAGACAAAAGAGAAACCTGTAAAGGATATTAGGTAATTGGACAGTAGATATACCTTACTGTCTAAAATTTTCAATACTAAAAAACTCTTGAGGTTTGTACCCTATTTTGGTACAATACACTATGTATTTTTAAAAAGTAACTGTAACACTATACATGTTCACACCACAACAGTATAGACAAAAGAGAAAGCTGTAAAGGATATAAGCAAATTGGACAGTATATGTACCCTCTTATCTAAAATTCTCTGTACTAAAAACTTCCATGAGGCTTACACCCTATTTGAAACCTGATAGAAACCTTAATGGAGCAAGTAAATAATTTCTATAAATGAATCTATAAAAATCTATACATTCTTACCAATTACCACTGAAATTAAGTGCTAGCTTACTTCCATTAAAATTGTATTACTTCATACCTCCATTAAAATGTACGTTTTTATGTTTACTGTAGTAAATTCCATAGGGTGGCCCAGAAGTCATAAGACCATTTAAAAATAGAACAACTCTTTTACCCAGATAGCACATAACGCCCAACAACGTCTTGAAGACGGCTTAAAGGCGTCTTAAACCTAAAATAGCCGTAAAATGAGTGTCATCAAGGCGTCGTGTGCTATCTGAGTATGTATTAAAAATTCACGTTTATGCTTTTATAAACAATAAATAAATTTCTTGCAAATTATTTTTAATTACTTTTGCAGATTATGTCCTTCAAATGGCCAACATTTTGTTCTTGACATTGATATTTTAAAACGGTCTAGTGACTTTTGGCCACCCTGCATGTATTATTATATGTGGAATACGTTTTACGATGAGAATAAGAAGAAAGAAGGAGAAGAATACACAGTTCTCTGAGGTGTGTGCAAGTTATCGATGAAGATTCTGATTTTGTTTAGTCGACCAGAGAAATGAAGTGCGGTCCCCAAGTCTGTGTGTGTGTGTGTAGACGTATAGGAAGACGACGTACGTGATGACAGACGTTATTGGGATTCGAAGCGTTCTGTCGTCGAGGGTGTTGACGGTGACCACTGTTCCGGTCAGTGCCTCTCGCAGAAAGATATCGACCGTCATGTGCAAGTCAGAGCCCTCTCTTCGGAAGGTCTCGTGAGGCCGGTCCTCCGTGATGAAGATTACGTCCGCTACGCTGACGTGCCACGGACTGAGTAAAGACATTACCGCGAACCGCAGCGATTAACCCATTTCTGTCCGGGACGAGATGCGCGATGCATTTTAAACGCATCCTTCGCGATATTCAAATCGATCGGCCGTCGCGTGGGCCGTAGACCCGTGCGTGGTTAACGTGTAAAACTCTGATTTTACAAAGACCCATATTCCGTTCGACGAATACTTTTCTCAGGGACTGTGTAGGGCCGGATTAAAATTTTGTGCCCCTTGATTGAAAAGGGAGGTGGGATGTTTAATAGAGCACAACAATATACGTAAATTTTCAAAAATTGAAATTTACTTTAAATAAAATTAAATAAAATTCAATTTTAATATAGTAGAGCCTCTCGTGTCCGTATTAATAGGGAGACAAAAGTGGCCGGATAAGGGAATTTTCGGATAATAGAACAATCACTTCCTTTTATATTGAACTTTTTTGAAATCCTATATATTTTTAGCTGCTAAATCGCATATGTTTTTCAACAAAATAACTAATGCCATTGCACTTTCACCATTTCCGAGCTCTCTAATTATTTTATATTTCGTTTCAATAGTTAGAACTACACGTTTTTGTTTAGTTGCCATTGTAATATCGCACGCTGTTAGCTTCATACTAAACTGTTATACTACAGAATTCGTTTGACCGAATACGGGAACGTGTATATAAGATTGTATGTACTAAAACATCGCGTCGAAACGGCTATGCGGATAACAGTACTTCCGGATACTAGAACGTTCAGATATTAAGTATTCGAAATGGAAGGTTCAGAATGGGGCCCGCGACTACAGTCCCACTAGACCACCCCTTGATGCAGCGCTTGCTCGTTGAAAAATATCGGACAGAAATGGTTAATCGGAATTTCACGAAAATAAAAATTAGGAATTTCATGAAAACTGACTCAGCGTTTCTTTCTGGTCAGGGAAAAAATTTACCAGGTATCTTGGTGGGTCCCTGATCGCCTTCTCGCTGGAAAACGATCCTAGTTCCCGTGGGTATCCCTGGTTTAATAGGAATCGTTAGGATCTTCTCTTTCGTCACCGTTCTCGATTTATCGTCCTCCACGAGAACCAATCTTTGGATCTTCATTTTTTTGATACCTCCGTAAAAGACCTGCCTTGTGTTTACGAAAATGTGCAGTGTATCTACAGTAAATCGTCGATGAGTGTTCGAAGGCTTCTCGGCACTGAACATTATTTATAAACTAATATTTATAAAAAAAACTAATATTTATAAATATTTTATAAACTAATGGCCTTATGCTGCTGAAAAAAAAGCGTTGACTTGAGAATTCCAAACTCTATCACTATTAGCGTTACACCTGCGGATCTCTCCCTGTCAGTGCCGTGGAGCCTTCGAGCACTCATCGGTGATTTACTGTAGTATACACAGTGTCCCAAAATAGCTTGAACTCCCGGAGTTGAGATGTTCCTGGGGTGATTTAAAACAACTTTTTCTTTAGAAAAATTGTTATCCGAGGCTTTGTTAATGAAATATTAACGAAAAACCATGACCAATTAGAGCGCGAGTCTGCTAGCTGAGCTCTGATTGGTCGGGGTCTTTCGTTAGTATCTCGTTAACGAAGCCTCGGATAACGTTTCTGCTAAGGGAAAAGTTATTTCAAATCATCCCAGGAACCCCTGATTTCCGGGAGTCGAAGCTATTTTGAGACACCCTGTATATTGATTATAGCCAGATGAGCGAAATACAATGGGATGATCGATTGACCCGGCCAAGTGTACTTGAACCATCTGTTTTACCGAACAGCCTAACAACAAGGATATCAAAAAGGATCACGTGTGCAAGTTCGAACAGTCGATACACAGAGTGCTAGGGGGTGGGGGGATTGTTTGCAGCAACGATTATCACTTGGCGTCTACGGCGATTAACACAACGTGCGATAGGACAACTATAAATAAGTAGAACGTCGATATATGATACCTCCGCTAGGGTTAGGTACAGGCTTTTTATCAGGGGCTCCTCCTTGCGCTTTAAACCACGTCCCTCGGGAAATTCCAACGGAGCCGACGGCTGCGTTAGTACATGGAGCAGATCAGCATAAGGGCTGTCGGTCCCGAAGAATTCCCTGCAGAGGCGTTCCCGATAGATCAGATCGTAAATATTCAAAGTTTTTTAAGTGGCTGTTAAGCCCCGCCGCGGTCGAGCTTGCGGCTCGACTTTCTCGATCATGCAAGGGATTATAATAATTACCGACTGCGGGTGTTGTTTATGCAGTTATCGATTTTCGTCGGACTAATTTACAAAAGGCCTGGAGCAGAATAGAAATTTTGTTTGCCAGTTTCGTTAAGAATTAATAGAAATGAAAAAATCTTGGTGGAGTTCATTAAATTTTTGTTGAAAGGATTCATGAATATGTACCTGTAAGTTCTCATCGGTTCCCCGTGATAAATGTATGGCTCAATGAATCCTTCTGTACCGGGCACGCCATTTTTAAGGCCTTCTTCGCCGAATTGATCGTATACAGCCCTCCTAAGGGGATCTGAGAGCACGTCGTATGCCTCGGCCACTAAGGCGAAAATCGTCGCGAAACTTTCATCCTTT
The DNA here is from genome assembly GCF_001272555.1 of Dufourea novaeangliae. Lineage (NCBI taxonomy): Eukaryota > Metazoa > Arthropoda > Insecta > Hymenoptera > Halictidae > Dufourea > Dufourea novaeangliae. The sequence continues at coordinate 4,561,959 of NW_015373910.1, read as the reverse complement.
GCTCCTTTAGGATTGTATCGTACTGCTAACCGGCGAAATCTGGAAATGTATACCCGATAACAGGAGGTACATTAAAGATTCATTTCTACTCGGTACAAATTGCAATTAGATCTCTTCGATCAATCATCTCTCGAAATTTTCACATCCTATTCCTCGAACGATAAATTATTCACTACAAGACATAGAAACTAGTACAGCAGAATGATAATATATTTTGAAAATATCTATGAAAATAAAGATAACTTTATAGAAATGTTGACTAGTGTACTTTCAAAGTATCACTAATTTTATTGCTTCATAGTATCTGTTTTTGTATTTTCTTTTTTAAAAATTGGAGGTTACACAAGGGATTAATATATAAATAGTGAAAAACAATTGTTAATTTCAGCTTATACAAAAATCTAATGACTTTAAAGAAATTTCGCAGTTTGTTTTCTATTGAATTATATTTTTGTTTATATTCTTTTAAATAACTGATATATTTATTTTTTGAAACGGATGTGTACATTTTCTGTAATTAATCCTAAAATCCTACAACACTCAAATTTTTCATTGGTATGGAATAATTATCAGAATTCATCAAAAAACATAGTGACTTTACCGAGCTTTCGGCCAGTTACAAGAAAGGTCGTTTCGAGGAAGCGATGCGCGACAGAAGCGGAAGTCTCGTAACGCGGGAAGAGATCGATAAAGGAAGCGAACGGAGAAGGGTAACACGGCAATGGAATCGAGAGAGGATCTCACTTACGCCTGTTTGATCTCCAAATCGTCGCTGTTCTTTTTCAACGATAGCACACCATAATAATCGATACCGCGTTTGACGTTCGAGTAGTCCTCCTCGCACATGTTTTTCATTCGTTAAAAATCGAAATTCTACAAAAAAAAATAAATACAATTTTCTTTTTCATTCGATGGAAATAAATAAAGGAAATAAACGACACGTCGAGAATATTCTTGTAGTTTATACACGGCTAATATCACGTCAGAAGAGGCAGGCTCGGATTAAGATTTTCTGTGGCCCAGGGCTATCAGATTTTCGGGAGCCCCCTTAGTTAAAAAGTGGGAGAAGGATTTTTTGTAATACAGCACAACAAAATACATGAATCTACAAAAATTGAAATTTATTTTACATAAAATGAAATAACATTTAATCGTAACAAAATGGAAGGTACAGAATGGGAGGTCCGGGGCAACATCACCTCTTAGACCCCCCTCTTCACCCGGCGCTGAGAAAGGAGCTGTTAGGCAAAGCAAAAAAAAGAAGAAAAAAGGAAGAAAATCGATTTTTCAAGTGTTTTCAACAACCAACGCGACCCCTTCCCCGACAACGAAATAATGTCAACATTCGTATGTTAGCCTCCGTAATTATTAAAGGTTTAGCGGTTCACTATTTATTGTTAAAGACGTCGCAATAATTTGGCAACGCGTCGATTCGATCGTGTGCTAACAGAAACATTCATCATGGACGCGTCTGGATTGATTTTGAATCTCGTGCAGAAAGGTGAGGCCCGAAATCTAACAATCCCGTCGTGAATTTTTATGCATTATTATCGTCGCGATTCTGGATTAAGCGGATGGCATTGTAAGAGCAACAGCTGGAAATGTAATATTATAACCTTGAATGAATTATAAACGTGAAAATCTACCAGTGAATGAATACGTACCAGTGAACGAACGTTACATATAAAAACGAGTAAATTGAATTATTAAAATAAGCTTACGATTTTCTTCAATTCCTTATTTCATATTTAAATTATTTTCGCGTCACTGGTTAAAAATGTTTATTTACTTAACATTGTTTATTCACTAGTAAAATCTGTATTATTTTCTTTTTAATTTAATCAATTTCAATTTTCCAATTTTTCAAATTGAAAGCTATGCGTTATAAAGCGGTATAGATATGAAAAAACTCAAAATTTCTGTAAAACCACCATATTTATTTTTCTAGTTTATTCTGAACCCAATAAGATGCTTAAGAGGGAAAATAAATTACTACAATTGCTCCTGTGTCTATAAATTACTTTAGAAATTTTTATTTTGCATAAAAATCCGCAGTCTAATTATAAGAATTCATCAAAAAACATGGTCTTATAAAAATTTGTTTTTAAATTAACTGTATCCAAATTTCAACCAGTGTAGTAATCTACCAAGACATTGTTTAATTACAGCCACGATCAAGACAGAAACGAACGAGAAATGCCCGATCAACAACGAGCTCGTTACCAACGACGAGGAGGTTCCGTCTACTGATCAACGGACGCCCATCGCCAGGCCTTATCCTCGCAATTTACTCGAAAAATCGTGCGACGATTGCCAGCCGGACGGATCAGAGAGTACGATATTCAAAGTGTCTTTGAGAAAGGCTGACGAAGATCCTGAAGCTGAGAAGGAAAATAGTTCGAGGAAAAGGATCCGCACGGAGCCGATTTCCAGCGATCGGGAAAAGTGCGGCGAACAAGAGAAGATTTTCGTGTTGCGGCAGCTAGGTCGATCGCAGATACGATCAGATGGATTTCCAGCGTTTCTGTGCATCGATGGTCGAATCGCAGATGGGAACGATGCTAAACGAAAAATTCCGAGGCCGGCGAACGCGTTCATGCTGTTCGCCAACGAATGGCGGAAGAAGCTCGCCGCCGAGAATCCTCGGGAGTCAAACAAGGACATTAGCGTGAGGTGGTTACTCTTCGTCCTTTCTTAACACTAGAACTACCGACGATAAATGCATATTTGCTTCGATCGGTGGATAAACGTGAAAAACTTTTAAAAATTTTAAAATTTTAAAATTGACTAATTTCTTCACTTTCATATTGTAATAAAAGATGCAAAAGATCTGAGAAAATGTATTGTCAAAAGATTTTAATTGTCGTTGTAAGCGTGTATTGATAAGTCATTTTGACTTGCTTGGTAGTACTAGTGTTAACATATTATTTACTGACTGCTATTTTATTGGGAAAGTTCGTGGTGGCGTGGCATAGATTTTGGCCCCCTGGTGGTAAGAATTTAGGGACTTAAACCAGTATGATCACTGGTACCTTATTTGGTAAACTAATATTCCTAACTTCACAAAAGAACTCAAGTGAGTCGGACCAATTTTGAAAGAGTTGTTCCGTTTTAAAGGATGTACGAATACTTTTGTCCCCCACTGTATATACAGGTAGAAGATGAACAGTTTTAATTACGTTTTTGTACTTCAACTTCTACAAAGATAAGAGAAAAATTGCATTACGTACTTATGGAATGACCCAATATAATGTATTCTGGTTAATCTGTAACAATGAACGATTTATTATTCGAAATATTAATTGTCATATTTTATGCCCTAAGGCTGGGAATCCTTTGGAAGAACATGACGAAGGACGTGAAGGAGAAATACTTCGCCCTCGCTCGGGAAGTGGACGCGGAACACAAGAGGAAGTATCCCGGTACGCTCTATGGTTCTCCTGAAACCGATATGACCCCGATTCTCCGCGATTGTAGCGGCTCGTTGAAGTTTATCGATATGCCTGAACGTTCATGGCGTACGGTAGGTACACGGTGGCTGGTTGTATCCTGAGAGAACGGTGAAAGAGAGTGGGATGCTTATATGGAGACGAAATTTCTCCGATTACAAGTCCCCCTTTTTGTTCAACGGACTCGTGTATAAGCGTTCCCCGAATCTCTCGACAGATCTGTGCTGTAGAATTTCGCACAGAGAGTCAACCGATATCACTTCCACCTTTATTATTTGTCAGCGTGAAGGCCGCTTGCTGCTCGTCATTACGTTTAAACGTGTACAGCAGTGATGAGCGATACAGTATCGATATTTCGAATAGTTTGGAAAATTTTACCGTTTAACAAAGATTTTGTTCAAAAGAAATTTATAGAAATCTTGCAGTTTTAATTGCTAATATTGATATTTGAATTGAAAAGTATCGATATGGGGGGGGGGGGGGGGGGGGGTACTTAAAGGGTACATCTATACAAAACACCGACCAGGACTACTATTGTGCATCGTGTCGACGATCGACAAGGATCCACGGGGCTACCAATTAAAGATCCATCATTGTTCCCCAGTTGCGATTTTCCAACCGTGGTCCCCGTTCGCACGATGCGTGAGAGGGGTTGGTGGGGGGTGGGTCCAGGCTGTTAGCCCCCGCGGAGAACATTTAGCCGCGTGAATGCTCAGTAACGGCGCGGGGATATACGCGGAGGAATAATCGCGCTTGTCGGCGACGTCGGTGGTGGGTGGGGGTGTAGGTAGTAGGTATCCCCCTGCCCTCTCCCCCTCCTCTCCGTGACGGTACACCCACCGTCACTCAGCCCGAGAATATTTCTCCGCTTGCCACCCTGTGCGCCCTGTACCTCGACCCGCAAAACTCGTATCGCTCTGCCAACCCGCCCGCAAATCGACGAGCTGTAATCGCATTTTAGCTCCCCTGCGATCGGTCCTCCATCCCCTCCCCCCCCTCCTCTTCTACATCCACCATCGAGGTCTCCCTCTTGGCTAATAAACGGAATTTAGCCGCGACAAAACGTGCAAGAATCCATATCATCCCCTCTTTTCGGGGGAGATTTAAAGGGTTCGATGAATTGGGATGGGAGGATCGAGGGGTTGACGAGCTGTTTATAAGAGGAAAAATTGTTGATTGAATTAATCCTTGGATAACGAATGCAGCGGCATTTTCGGTTCCGCTTGTTGTAACTGTAGTAATGTGAATAATCGGTTTAGATTAATCGACACTTTGATGTCGGATGACGTAGTGGGGCGTGTTTTTGGAAAGGAATGGTGGGGACGGTTTATGTGGTGGTATGTGTTTTTAAAAACAAGAGCTGGAAATAGTAAACAATAGGGACAAATTGGTTTTCCTATACGCAAAATTTGAGAAGTAAAAGTTAAGTAGTAGTCTCTAAATATTTTTAGTTTTGTGCATGCTATAAATACAGGCTATAATACAATAAGTTAAAACCTCCCGCCAGCAAAGTTTTAATATCATTTGAAAGAAGCAGTTTGGCGAAATAATTTATTTAAAATTGAATACAGGACCTTATTCTAGAGTAAATACAGTAATGTCTCCATGAGTGCAAGGCTTCGGAGCATTCGTGGGAAGGCGGAAAGGTTTTCAGACCCTCGTAAATTTGTTTTTTGCTTGAAGCCGAGCCTCTGCTTAGCTTCTGTTTATTCATGTCGCATTCATCGAGGAATCACTGTATATCGGAACTTTTATTGTAGGTCAAAATGCGGTGCTTGAATATCCGTCATTCGAGGGTTAATAGGAGTTCTTTCCATGGTGTGAGGTTATAGTTGGCGGATGGTGGGAAATTCGCTATGGTTTTGGCGCACGTTTCACAGATTTATAGATGGTACTTTTTATCACGTTTTGCTGAATAAAATGAAATTAAATCTGTGGGTGGATTTTGCGGGGATCTTATCACAGTTAGGGTGCGAGCTGCATCCAGCTATGGTTTATCAGAAGATATGGGATAGCGTCGACGGCTGCGAACGTGTTGACATATTGTGGAAGAATAAAAGACACATATATATTGATGAATAATATTTTCTTTGTATTGTTCTCAAATGTGTAAATCTCTACAAAGAAAAGTGTTTAAAAATTGAGAACACTATTAAGTCGAAAAGTAGAATTAAGTCGTAGCTTCTTTTCGTTATTATAGAATTTATCGATGAGATTTAGAGATAAGAAAGTTTTCTGTTCGTTTGGTGTTATTGTGGATATCTGATCGCGTTACGTTTGATTCATCGTTACATGTATTTAGTATAGCCGGGTATTACGGTCGTTAATCGATCCTCCTTTTGATTACGTTTCTGCGTTTTGATCTGTCGACGTCGTTTCGGTGACGTGAATTGAGTAATACAGTGGGTGGGGAGGTGGGAGGAGGTGTGCGGGGACACGCACGTTCGACGGTTCTAACTGTTTTAATTAATTGGGAATAATCCACGAGCCCTGTAGATGAACCGATACACCAGAGCGCAGATAGTAATTGTATATTAGAAGGATCGATCGCCTCGCTCTTAACCTAATCGCGTACCCTTTCTCATTATCATGTACACGGCACGATCGATCGCGAAACATAAGGGAAAAACACTCGGAATTTTGTACTAATTAGAAAATATTTATGGATCAAAGTGTAATCGACGCGGTGAAATTGTTACTTCCAGCTCGCGTAAATCATTCTAAATCTGTTTAATTAATTATGGGAAACGGAAAAATTTAATTATTCAATATTGTAGAAAATCATTTAATTGTTCAACATTGCAGAATAATTCTCTCAAAACTGTGACTGTATTTATCAAGTTATGATTTTTGGATCCATAAATCTGATTTCGTAACAAGTCTCTTCCGTTTCTTGCGGAGTTTTCAATATCCCAGTACCATATCTTATCAAGTCCAATACTAGAAGACAATGGACTCAGTACAATTATACTGTATCCTCATAACAAACACATCCAACATTTGTTCTAAATCACATAACAACACAGTAGAATTGCTTTGAAATTAATATTCCTCATTTCTATGCTTCTTTTAGTGACATCCCTAGACACTAACCATCAGAAGCTATCCTCTGGCACTGTTGTCCTGCGGCCATATCATCTTTAACCACGATAAATCAGGGTAATCAAGGCAATTGGACCACAGATGTTCGGATAGTCGAGGGTCCATACATTGTTTTGAACTTCCAAATTCAACGTCGAATTCTAGAGGAACAGGAATCGCTAGGGGAGGAAGGATCGCGATCTGGTAAACGGTTTCCCATCATCAATCATAACCACCTCCAGCGAAAAGATCCGACTTATCACCAAGATCCAAAAGCTACTATCACTACCCCCTAACATGATAAATCAGGACAATCGAAACGATTGCTCGACATGTTTTCCAACATCCACGGTTTCAAAAATATCATTTCCAACACTCAACTTCAAAGTTGAATTCCAAAGAATTAGAAGTCGCTAGGGAATGAATGATCGCGATTTGTTAAACGGTTTTTCATCGTCAACAATATCCACCTCCAGCAGAATAGTCACAAAGATCCAAAAACTTTCATCCTAGAACCACCACCCCCTAAACACGCTAAATCAGGGCACCCGAACCAATCGATCGACATGTGTTCCAGCATCCACGGCTCCAAATATCGTTTCCAACGTTCAACTTGAAAGTTGAATTCCAAAGGATCAGAAATCGCTAGGAAGGGATGGAGGATCGCGAGCCGTTAAACGGTTTCTCATCGTCAGCGATAGCCACCTCCAGCTGAAAGTTCGAGGGGGGTGCAAAGATCCAAGCTAAATTCCCCACTAAACGCTGTCCGTGCAATCGAGGAGGTGGGGGAGGCAGGTGAAGAAGGTAGAGAGGGGGTTGGTTGGCTAGAGGGTCGCGCTCGGCGCGAGCAAGCCCGAGTGGTCAATTAAGATCACCGGGAAGCGTCGATATGGTCTGCGCGGGAGCGTTCGAGAGAACGCGTACCGGATCTCGCGTGCATCTGCGCGACTGCATCGCACGCGTGACGTGCCCGTAGAGGGGTGACTCCTCGGCTAGGCTCGGCCGCGCCAAGGGAAGCCGTCAAAATGTCGTGGCTCTCTCTCTCTCTCTCCGTGCATCCAGGTGGCACGTCGAGCCGAAGACACACGCCTGTAAGAGGGGGAGGAGCGAAGTGGGGTAGGAGGAGTGAAGGGGAGTTTCCTCTCCTTCTGTTCCTCGGCGTCTGTAACGATCGCCGGTCATCGATCCGCTATCGCATCAATGCGACGCTCGGTCGCTCGAGAAAACGAGCCACGTCGAAGCACGGCTCTCCTCTTCGTGGACGCGTGGATGTCGCTTCTTGTGATGCCCGTGGGTCGAAATCGTTTCAGTGTCATTGGTTCCATTCGTTTTGCAGGTGAAATTGTGGAGAATGCAGGTACAACCGTCAATGATCTATTGGTCTCATTGGTACGTCTCTTTTAACGCTCAGTGTGACGTATATGTCATATCTAGTAAAATTATGTTTTCAGGTTTTTTTTCATGAAAATACAGATGAGGTAGAAGTGTTATTTATTTCGTCGGAAGAAAATATTTGGTTCAAAATTATTAAAGAATTTTTGGTTTAATATCGATATTTTTGACATCAAAATAATAACATATGTCTACTTCAACATGTGTACGTCGTTTTATAGAATGGTGAAAGTGACGGGGACATTTTCTGGTCTTGCGCCATTAGGTTCTGAAAGGTGAAAATACGAAGTTTCTCTTTCTTCCTCGTGAAGTAATTTGTAATTTTAGCTTTGACTGGGTCATTTTTTGTCTATGGGACGTCACGGTGTCTTACTGTGCTTAGATTTGTTCGAGCGGTTTGAAAGTTTTTGGCGGCAGTGTAGGTAGCGCTCCGAGCATCAATGACGGTTCATTTATTCTACAAGGACTTGTGTTGACTCTTGAACAAGATTTTGGAGAACTGGAAGGTTGTTATGAAACTCTTTCACTATATTGGTATTTCGAAAAAAAAGTGCTTCTATATTGTACCATATTGATCCAAAGAAATCACCGATCTCACTATCTAAAACCCAGGAAAAATCATTCTTACTATGTTCGTACCTGTAACTCGCAACATATGTCCCCCGACGCCGTTGAACCAAGTTACAAACCCATTCTCAAAATGACCTGAAAAAAGTCGTTGAAAAAATCGACAAAACCACCACCATTTCAAGCAATCTCCTCCCGAACGACTCGACAAATCAAAAATAACCCCACCAATAACGACGAATCCGAATTTTTTACAGGCTCTCCATCCCCAGCGGCAAAAAATGAAAAAAAACAGAATTCAAACCGATGTGGGTGTGACGACAGTTCCGCGAGAGGCGGAGAAGGAGGAGAGGACGTGGGGGGAGAGGAGTCGGAGGAAAAAAGGGGGGGTGAGACCAAAGCACGCAGCAGCGGCCGAGAGCGATCCATTTAACCGGATCGTCGAAACTGCGCTCGGTTCGAACAAGCCGCCGGCTGCGAATCGATGGGTGTCCCCCACCCCCCCGCCCCTGGGGGCGTGAGGGCGGGAGGGGGCTGGGCAGAGAGTGAGGGACGCCGGCAAGAATAACACGGTACATCGATCAGCTTCCGAAACGAGTCCGCGCGCCGCCTTCGATCGCCACTACCACCGCCACTGCCACCGCCGCTGACGCCGCCGCCACGTCACGGAAGGGTTCGGTCCGGCGAGGAAAAGATTCCGCGAGGATCAAGGAGGAGACGACGACGACGACGACACGGAATCGATAGGCGACGGGAACGGAGGATTGTCTCTTTATTTCCCGCGCAGGGCGAGACGGGGCAGACAGAGATAGCGAAAGGATGAGAGACAGAGAGAGATAGCTAGAAAGAAAGACAGACAGCGAGTGAAAAATAGAAAGATTGAGAGGGATAACGAGTGAGAGAAACAGGTAACGTGTAAAAGATAGAGAGAGATACGAAGCGAAAGATACAAACAGAGAGAGAGACAGATACCAAGTGAAATATATATACAGAGATACCGAATGAGTGAGAGAGAGATAGCTAGTGAATGATAGAGGGAGACATAGATAGTGAGTGAGAGAGACATACAATGAGTGAAAGATAGAGATAGTATCGCTCTGGGCCACCTCACCCCCCCCCACGCCCCTCCCCCTCCGGCGGCCCCGTGCACACCATCGTCGCCGCCGCCGCCACGGCGCGTCCGACGCGTCGATGACGAAACGCACGTAAATTCGTCGGGCGACGTGTGCACGGTGCTGCCGCGCGCGCCGTCGCGAAATCAGTGCGACCGGAGTGCACCGCGAGGACGGTACGGCGGGTCTCTCCCGTGCGCGGCCTGCGGTTCCCGCTTGCGGCACGCGCGCCTTTCTCTCTCTTACTCTTACATTCTCTCACTGTCCTCTGTGTATGTGTGTGTATGTGTGCGTGCGTGTGTGTGTGTGTGGTGATCCGTTTCGCAGAGCGTCAGATACCGTGGGGACGGCCGCGGAAATAGGTCGTCGGACGGAGCGCGCGACGACGACGGGTAAACATAAAGAGAGGAGCTTGGAAAATCGCGCGCGAGGGTCAAGCGGGTTGTGAGCGGAGATATTCCGTTGTGATTGTAGGATACATAATAGAGATACATTGGGGGGTTGAGAGCTAGGGTGGTAGCCACGTATGTTTCTTCAAGGGGGGGGGGTTCGGGGAAGGGAAATTCTGTGTACGAGGGAAATTTTGTTGAAGAATGGAAATTTATTCTTGGTGGATAACGAAAGTAGATTCTTCGTGAATATTGTTGGAATTGTACTAGAACAGTTGGCGAATAGGGGATGAAACGATGGGGGGTTGAATCATACAGAGGGCAAAGAGGTTGTGCTGGAGCGTGTTTTTCCGGATGCTCGACGACTGGAAGGGAAATTGGAGGTTGAATGTTCGACGGTGATGCGGGGTGCAGGGGATTTGGTAAATAAATACGTTCTCGTAGGGTGGGAGTTGGCGAACGGTTGAGTCGCAGGCGTAGTTGTATGTTATGTGTTTTTTTTGTTAAACGGTTCAGTGGGAACAGGAAAAGGGGAAAGTAAATTGGGGGAAGTAGTAAGGGGAAAGTAAATTGATAATTAAATCTTTTTCGATGAGTTAATGGACATTGTAGAGAACCTGGTGTATTAATGGACTCGCGTGACGGGTGGTAAACAGACGGATCAGAGGAATAGTTTTAGATTGAATTTTTGGAAAAATTGGAAATTCCAGTTCGTCCTTTCGTAACTGAAGATACATTGTAAACAATTCGAGAAGATAGAACGTGAACAGTTGAGACCGAATTTTGTCGAGTGTTAAACAAAAAAAGTGGCAGTGTTTCGTCCAATTAGGGGACTCCAGAGAGACAATATGAACACTAAAAGTTAGAAATTCCATTTGTTGACGTACTCTGGTAACAAACATTCCGTAAAATTTGGCAAATAAAACGGTCCCACAAGGACACAGGGATCTATCAGTTTTGTCACAAAGGGTGGTTAGTTATCGAGGTTTTACGAACTATTGAAAAGAAGGAAAAGCACGAATACCGCGTACGAAACTGCACCGATGAATCTGTCACGATCGATTTAATCGAACCCCTCTGTAAACATTGCAGCAGTCTCCACGAAACAAAACACTGGATGATCAATCGTAAAAGCAACCACCGAGGAACCTTAAGAGCTGACCAAACCACATTGCATCTCTACAAGACGATATCGACAAAAATCTGCGTCAGATCTAAACAGCTCGAATCAGGATAATCATCAAATTCCATCAAGACCTTCAGGTATTCAACCAATAATATAGCTCCATCAAGACCTTCAGGTATACAACCAATAATCATCAACTTCCATCAAGACCTTCAAATATACATCAATAATAAAGTTCCATCAAGACCTTCAGGTACACAGTGATAATCATCCAGTTCCACCAAGCCTTCAGGTGTACAACCAATAATCATCAACTTCCACCAAGACCTCCAGGTACACAACCAATAAATATTAACTTCCATCAAGACCTCCAGGTATAAACCAAGTTCAAACTCACCTCGACAGACATCAAACCCAACAACAACTCCCCTAAACATCTGCTCTAGCATCGAATGGATGATCACTGTGACGTAAGCCAAGTCTCCATTGACGTCGACCAATAGTCCCCACGAATTGTCACCGGACAATCCAACATATTCGCTCGCTGATCGTCGCCAGAACCGGCCCCCACCCCATGTGACATCACCTAGCGCCTTGGTGTCATCAACAACACCAGTAAAAACACGTCAGGATCGACAGAGAAAGAAGGCGGTTGGGTGTGCGTAGCCGGCTAGCAGCCGTCTAGCCCTACTACCCTCCCTAGCTGGCGGAGCCTACCATGACGTGGTCGGCCGGATACGTCGAATCGTGTGCACCGCAGGATCGGCGGTTAGCTTGGCCCTGGAGACACGATCGGCCATCCAGGTGCTACAGTTAGTTGCCTAACGGCTGTTCCGTTGGGTCCGACGAGTGATGACGACAGCGACCAGGACAAGAACGACGTCGCCGTGTAAAATGACGGTTGGACGAGCGATAGAACGACGAACGCTGGGTCTTCCCGACGGAATGCTGGGGCCACGATCGAACGCCACCCGATTCACCGCCGCTACCCTCCTTCTCCACGCGGCTGGTACAATCACCGCGTGAATTCGATTTGCCCGTTATGCACCACCGTCGCGACCGACCGCGGCCAGGCGTGGAGGACAGAGTGGGTGGTATCGCCGGAAACAGGCGAGCCGATCTAGCGATTGTACGATTGGTACCACGGATAGAGATTCCGTGGACTCTAGTAAGATTGTTCTAATAGCGTTGTTCAAATACGAGCTGGGTGTTGTTGGTCGAGGATATTGTATTGGTTCCGTGAAACTGCAAACGGCTGATATCTACGAGAATAGAGAGAGAAGAGGTTGCGTCGAGATATAGGGCCCCTTCTGTTGGGTGTCAAGATGGACTGCTGCAACTACGTCGAGGCATACGCGGGAGGGGGTCACTTTTATCAGCAGCAACACTACTTTTGTTATGATAACGTGAATCAGGGGTATAACGGATACGAACCACCGCCGATCGCTGGGGGGATCGAGGGTAATCAAAGGTACAGCGGACCGATGCCGCCTGGGTACAGCACAGGTAGATATCGTTGGATGGTTGGAGGATTGTCCAGGTTGATTTTATTTTTGGTAGAGTGGACCAGTGGTTTTTAACCTTGTTGTATTGGAACATGAACTAGACTGTAAGAGAAATTTCAGGAATAATTACTAAAGTTATGAAACTAACGATGCAAATATGCACGAACGTAGCTTGATTAAATATTCAATCCTTGATTAAGGTTTATAAACCTTCATAATTTCGCGGGACATTAATATTTCACGGAATACCGGTTAAAAACCACTGGAGTAGAGTGTCTTCTAACGATGATAGTCCGTAGACTGCGAATGTTATGCATTTATAGTCTATACAGTAAATTTTCGATGAGTGTACGAAAGCTCCTCGGCAGCAAGTGTTCAGACGTCGAACGAAAACAGTTGGTAATTCCTAAAGCTCCACCGTCCCGTTTACGATAAAGTCCTCAACGTACCAGCGAACATTAAGCGTCTAGTCATGTCGGTGGAGGGCGCTTCTAAAGAGGGCAAACGGTGCATCTTTCGCGTCTGCGTGAAAGCTAGACGTGCAGTTAACGTAGAGGAATCTGTAGTACGGTGGAATTGGATTGTTTTTAAGAGTTTCAGGGGAACGAATTTGTTGATGCTGCTTTCCATCTTCTTTTTCGAAATTTATATATGTCGGTAGGCGTGATTGTTGTTAACCCGAATATGTCCACTGTCCTACTATAAGGATACCTAAAGCTGCGTATCCACTTGTTACGTATCCTCGCATGCATCAATGTGGACAGGCAAGCATTGCATCGTTGCGTATGAAAATGTGTGGTGTTACTATACGAGGGTCGCAACAAATAAATACGCACCTTAACAAGTGCCTTTATGGTATTGTTTTTCATGTTGTACAGTTGAATAATAGGTGGTCCTGATTACTAAAAATGATTACATAGCACACTAAAAATTCAATGATTTCTTATAAAATATTTTGCGCAATATTAAATAGCACAATGTTATGAAAAAAAATATATACTTAAAGGAAAAATAATTTTGAATATATCAGGGTTAATTATGGGTTCATTATGGTAGAGTTTCTCACGAGTGAAATCAAGGGATACCAAAGAAAAAAATGATTTTTGAGCATTAACACGTTTGCTACCACTGTCTTCAGCACTGTGTATCTTCTTTACGATATATTGAACAAATGTGTAACAACCATGTTGCGTCATGTATTACGACTTTAGATATCAGTGTACACGACATTGACTTATCGCACGCGAAATACAAAACCGTGATTGTATCTAATCTGTATTTTGTAGTAGCGAATGTGTTAAAAGCGACTATAACCACTTTTCCAGAGTACAATAACGCTATGCCAATGACAGTTTTAATTTTTGGGTATAAAATTATGATCGACTGCTAATACCGATAATAACGATCTCGTACAAGTAGAATCTCTAATATACTTCGTTTAGCATGAAGCCATAAAAATACGTAAAATTGCGAATCCCTGTAAAAAAATTGTCTTTTTCAAAAGACTACCCACCCAGGTACGATTTTCTGTCTCTTATCCAGTTGCAAACACAGTTCCTCATCAACCACCATAAAAGGAAAACAAGTTTAATTCTTTAGGTACCACACGCCCCTACAGTAGCTTCCGTTAAATGATTTTTCGCGGACGAAACGCCACCATGGTGGCTTCTCTCCGAGGGATATTTTGTTACGAAACGCTACCATACTGTCTCCTCTTCGCTTTCTCTTTGTTTATTCTGCGCAAAACAAACAAACAGATATTCCCCCGTTGTTATCATAACGACACATAATAATAATAGGAATATCGCGGAATAATAAATAACGGAAAAACGCATATTTGTGAGCAGAGATAGGCAAATTCATTATCTAGATTAGGAGATTCCAATAATGAATAGAAGATAAAAAAGTATTTCGCGATTTTTCATCGATTAAACGTGGAAATTCCAATCTTTGTAGCGAAGTAATACTTCTTCTTGAATGAATATACACTTGGGAAACAATTATTTAATCTCGTTATGTAACTGTTTAAAGGTCAGGATGACGCTTTTAGATACGTTCGGACACGTCTGGATTTCTTCAAGCACAAAACTTTCAAACAGTTCCAAATAATGTTCGATCTTTATTAAAATAGTTGAATTCTTCGAAAACACTTAAACGCTGTTTGGAACCGTTTGAACATCTCGCCCAGCAGTTCAAACACCTTCAAACACCTCGGCTACAACTACATCGTTACGTATTTCCACAGATTACGTGTACAATCCAAAGGAGGCGAGGATACGTAAAGCAATGCGTGAGCAGAGCCGCGAGCTATCCCGACGATCGATCCTCCAAAGCGCGATCGCAAGGGCAGGTGTGATCGCCGGCCCAGTCGCCTCTGCTGGTTTTCTGGACCACCAGCAACACCGTTTCGGCTGTGTCTCTGCCTCTGGGTTGCCGATCAACCAGCCCCTGGAGCCCGATCGTGTCACGGAGCCGTGGTTCCAGACGGCCCCGCGACCGAAACCGATCCATTCGCCGCGTATGGCCGATTGGTACGGGAGCGTAGGCGAGCCGATCGACCGGCTGCAAGCGATGGGCGGCGGAGGAATGCACCAGCGTGGCCTGGACAAGTGCAAGGAGGCGATCAGGAGCGGTCAAACAGGTGGCGTGAACGCAGATTGCGCCGCCACGTTCCCTGCTGGAGGATACTCCGTTGACTTCAATGATGTGAACAGGGAAAGGGAGCTCCGTCGACAAGAGAGCATCGCGGAGTACGGTGACTTCACCGACGCCCAGAAATGGCACCCTTATCAAGTAACGTCGGCTGGGTTGAGATAAAAATTGAGACAGCTGCGCGTGAAATGTCCTCTGTCGTTGACCTGTTTAATCCGTTATGGACCAAGCAGTGAAGTTATAGGATTTTTATATGTAAAATATTTTATTCATTGCAAAAGTATTTATTCAAGTAGTAGCGACGGAAAAATTGTTGAGGAAATCCCTGGAATTCCGTTTCATAACCACAATGTTAGACATTGGATTCAATAATGTAAATTAAGTGATGAAAAATTGCAATTGAAATTTTTTTACCCCTAGAATCTCTCGTTCAATCATGTTGGAACACTTGTACATCAGTGCTAGTTAAGTTTTATTCTTGTTTATTGCAGAGCAAAATGCGTCAGATTGTGTTTGTTCGTATTTATTCGCAGAAGACGAGCAACATTGCATGTGCTGCCATCTGTATATCTTCCAATATCTAAATTATATTAAGACCACGAATAATTCATCCATTGTTTGCTCTTTCAATTGCTACTGTGATTTGAATTTCAAATGGTGAAGAGTGTTTGAAAACGATTATAGAAACAGTATTGGTTTGCGATTCGTCGCGAAGAATGGCTGATCTTATTGGTGTACTTAGTATTCCAGGTTTGTTGATGCATCGAGTTATAAGTTTGATCCATTGCAGAACGGTGGAGGCTCTCATCAGCATCCCAGGGCGTCGCACCCTTCTCAGATGGGTGCGATACTTCATCCAAACGTTCAGAGTCCGAGTTCCCACGGACACGGACCATGGGGCCAATTTTGTCACGGCGTATTGCCGCGTAAGTTTTTCAGGATAAACAAATTTTGTAGACTTTACTTTACGCTAGAACATTACAATTCTCCAGTAAACTCTCCAAGTGGTTACAGAAACTTCCAGGTCCCTCGACTTCTTATTCTTCAACTACGAACCTTTATGCAAATAGCAATCTTTAAAGATGTATTTATGAAAACTAGAAACAAGCAGAAACTGTTTTACTGTATCAAAAGTTCTATCAACTGCCACATGAAGTGAGACTTTTATTAGAACTTATTAAACTCCTTACTATATTGTATTTCCAACAACTGAATACGCTATAAATACATAAAATCCGCAGTCTAGTTATTACTCTACCAAAGAGAAAATGATGGATTCTATATTTACACATGGTCCTAGCCAAAGAAGTGGCGTTTGCACTACTCAAAAAGAAAAAATTGGATTTTGCCCCCACCCTTCCCGAAGGAAAAAATTACATTGCCCCCTCCCCTCTTGACCTAGCTACGCCCATGTATATACATAAGCTATCAGAACGTTCAAATGATTAATTCTCTACCCAAAGAAAGTTATGAATTTTATTTGTGCTTGGTAAAGTTTTCATTATTGATGACCAGTTTTGGGTCTGAAAATTTATAAAATTATCGATATCTGGATTTATTTTTCCAGACGTTCCAACTATGCCACGAAGTATGGGAGTTCGCGGACCACGACATACCGTTCTGCTGCGGGATCGTTTGACCGGCAGACATTGCGGGTTCGCCGAGGAGTCAGGACGGTTAACGTACGCCCCGAATAAACTCGACGTGGAGAACGTGCGAGCGTCATATTCATCCCCCGAGCATCAGGTCTCCCCTTTCTCTAATTTGCATAACCTCTATGTCCAGAGATGTTCTAAGTTTTCGACGCAAGTTCGCCCAGACAATATCTTCAAAAGACACACAGACATTGCAAACGAGCCTTTATATTAAATTCATTCTAATGGAATCTTGTCCGTCTCTGGTCATTCGAGATTCAGGAATTAGAAAATGCTACAGAAATCTGTATAGTAACGAATATTTGTACGGAAACGCGGTAACTAATTGCAGATGCCAAGATTACTCGAATCGTCCGTCGACAATATGGTGGATTCTGCATCCGCGCAGAGGACTCGCCGCGAGGATGAGGGACCCAGGTGGGAACCGAACACCATCAACAATGGAATTTCTATGGATAACTTAGCACCGAATACGGTAAGATGTTTACACAGGGCGGCACAGTGTACCAGGCGTTGACTTGAAGCTAGAGAAAATTGTGGTCTGCCGTAAAAATATGGAAAATATGCTTAAAACAAGGAACGAGGGAAATAACTATACGATTAGAGGTCGCTAAATCAGATTAAATTGACCAAGTCCCGCGAGATGACATGTATATGCTATACCTCGTCGATGCTTGAACCATTGAACAATTTCTCTAACAATTCCTCAACTTTGGACAGGAAACGAATATGCCACGTGACAAGGAACGCCGTTCTGCGGATAGAATTGAGCCGAAGAAGAAGTCCGTGAGCAAGCAACCGTTGCCCGGTTTTCATCAGGCGTTCGGCTCGACGGAGATCGGCAGGTTCTCCAGGTCGGAGTTCTTCGTGAACATGGTGGGCGAGAGTGGCGGAGGTGTGGAGGTCCCAGACACGGAATCGGCCGACGTAAGTACAGATCGTATACCGGAAGTGAACGGATCCGCTGTCGCAGCGACGACGCACGACAACACCGCCGCGGTGACCGCGACCGCGACGACCACCGTGAGGAGCTTCGACGCCGACGACAACGAGGAGGCAGGTTTCGATGAGTCGAACAACGACCTTGTCGCGCCTACGCCGATCGGTATGTACTGCGGACAGCCGACCACGCCTCGTTGGCACAGTCCTCACGTGGACGCGGTAGGTAGCGAAATTTAAGAGGGAATTGTCAACCCTTTCGTGGGGCCTAAGCGTTTTCCGATCGAGTACACTCAGTCGTTTGTGGAACTGTAAAACCGTTATGATTTAATGTCGATTCGTGGCAACGCTTCTGTGGCCTTTTCACATTTTTAACCTGTTAACCGGCGAGGACGAGTTAAGAATGATTCTGTGACAGCTCTAAAATTATATGATATTCATGAATTTAATGCAAAAAAAAAACTGTGGTTAAACTTTACTTTGCCGGACTAAAAATTATCAACCTTTTTTTTGTAACTTCCTGGTGGTATTCGACGAGTAGAATATAAAAATGCATGTTTTAAGTTAGGAATCCAACGGTTTTTGTAAAGATCACGGAAATTCCTGAAATTTCGCCGTATTGTGTGCGTGTTGAATTTAGAATATGAATATATTGCAGGAACAATTATCATCGAGTCATTGCAGTATCAGTTTTATTATGCTGCATCCTTAATATAAAATCTTATTAATTGACGTTCTGAGCTATGGTATTTCTTGGAACGTTTATTGAGATGTAATACGGATTGGCTGTTTGCCTTATTTTTACCTATCTTCTGTCGGTTGAACAAACAAGGAACTTTTTTGTTTCCCCACAGTCAAATCTGATTTAACACGTGCGGTTCGGCTTTTAATCGTTCCTCTTTATCCGCTGAACTGACGGTCGATTTGCTGACTCGCGGCAAATATCAAAGAGTCCCAGCAACCGTTGGATACACGCCGCAGGCAATCAAACAGAAGCTTCGGCTAGATAAGATACTTATATTTGACTTGATTCTACAAATTCAAGGAATTTTCAATTGTCAGATAGTAGAGGCCAGTTGGTAGATATAGAATCGATATAAACTCATTCAATCCGAAATTTTTTTGGACAATTTGTTAGCACCATATTATTCTACATAAAAAACCGCAAACCTCGTCCATTAGAAGTTTTCATGTATCTCCTCTGGTTTTCGAGATAGTACTTTCGGGTCGAAACTTCGAGGGGTGGTTTCATTCCTTAAAGTCGCGTCTTAAGCGATAAAAAAAAAAGAAGCCCTTATTTTTGACTGTTTAACAGACATACGAAGTTTCATCAAAATCGGAGGGGGACACTTCTGTAGTTTCCCTTGTAAGTAACGCTTCTGTCGAAAAGTGTGCCGATTAAGAGGTTATCTTCATTCGTCTTCCCTGGTTAGCTTATTATCCAACATTTCGAATTTGAACAGTCTGCATTTACGTCGTGTAAATCCCCTCCCCGTGCAATAGAGTGAGGGAGACAGTTGCGATATTTTTCGCCTTAAAAAGAAAAAAAATTCTGTTTGGTCCCTATGCTCATGAATGTAGATATTTTGGTCCCCATGAAAACAAGGGACTAAGGTTTGGCGGGATTGGAGGGGGGTGGCGGGCGCAATAGCTCGCGAGCTCTTCCGTGGAGAGGACGCCTCAGAGAGTCAAGGACCGTTTGATCACGTTTGATAATCCGGACGAAAACTTGTGAGTTCTGTTTGTTAAAATTGAAGTGTATTAGAAAGTTTATGAACCGTTTCTTCAACCACGACAACATAAATCCGAACGGTGCAAAGAAGGTCCGAATGGGTGAACTTCGCTTCGGGAAACGCTGGTCTCTGAAAAAGCATCAAACAACTGTAATGTTGCGTCCAAGGTGTGTAAAGTATGTATATCTCTAGTCTAACCGCGATACGATGGACGAGTGTGCAATGTCAGGAAACGATTGTACGTTTCTTTAAACGTGCATTCGCGTGCAGACATTCCGATACTTTATTGTGAAACAATCAAAGTTGTTATTATTATATTGACTCGGAAATTTATTTATGTGCTGCGCAGATGGTATACAGTGTTTCCTTTCGGGCGTAAGAATTAAGCGAAGTGACCGATAGAGGGACAAATATCGAAAGTAACCGGTTAAGAAGGTGACAGTTGTGTTCATTGTTTTTTCGATTGTGTGCAAAGAAACGTGTGAGCCAGTGTGCGATGCGAATCCTTTTTGTATATCGTTACGGATAGAACTTTTGCTATACGGTTTTAAATTTTCAATGATTTCCGTGAGAAGCAGGAGCCGAGTCAGCTCTTCTTCCGAATTACGTACAATCGAATTACGAGTGCGTTTAAACGAGTAACGTGGGGTTATTTTTGTGTTCACGCGTTCGGTTTCTAGGCGATAGTAAGAATTGTCTGAAAGTGGCCCGCGAAAGGGATCAGCGAAAGGACGTGGATCGCGTCTAGGTTTTATTTAGGATCGAATTAACTTTTCTACGTCGTCGAACGAGTCGACGACGGATTTCTGTACAGGGAGAGGACGCCATCTTGATTCGTGCGTTGTATATTCGGTGACCAAACGTGTTTTAGTGGAACCACAGTGAATACTATACATAGTTCGTCGGATCGCGATTAATGACGTTAGATGAATTGTCCCCTTTTTGGTCGAGGAACAGTAGATTAACTTCCGATTTGTACAAGGAATCCACGCGGACAGGACTTCGAACGATTACGGAGGATCGCCGCGCAGATGGCGTACGAAGCGTACCGGCAAGAAAAAAGCCACGTTCGTCGAGATTGTGCCTTCCAGACGGCCGTGGAAATATCGCGAGGTTCTTCAAGAATAATTCTCGGTCGAATGAAATACACGGAAATCAAAAGCAGCACGATATTCGGGCGTCTCGTACGTCACCAACTGGACCGGGTGAACCGCATTTGAACAACGAGGATCGCGTTCCCACGATGATTAAGTTTTCAGTCGCGAATAATCTTTGTCAGAAATCTAGACCCCTAAGTCTTCAGAACTTCTAGGTCTCTGAAATCATGGTACTCAATAATCTGAGTGTTTTAAGTCCTTGGGCTTGTAATGTTCTAGGTACTCGGGATTCTTTAGAACTTTTAGGTCTTTGGAATCATGGAACTCGATAATCTAAAAACCTTTGGGAACCTAGAGCTTTAGGATTCTCGAACATTCGGCTCCTGGGCTTGTAGAGTGATAGAACTTCTAGGTTTCTGGAATCATGGAACTTGACAATCTGAGAACTTTTGGGAACTTAGGACTCTGGAACTATGGAACTTTAGGCTTCTAGGCTTATTGAATTCTAGGTCTTCGGGATTCTTCAGAACTTCTAGGTCCCTGGAATCATGGAACTTGACAATCTGAAAACGTTTGGAAACATAGGACTCTATATATCTCTGGCGCTTTAGGCTCCTGGGTCTTATAGAGTTCTAGATCCTCTGGATTCTACAGAATTTCTGGATCTCTAGCATCATGGAACTCGACACTTTGTGAACCCTTGGGATCTAGGGACTGTGGAACATTAAGCCCCTGCACTTGTAGAGTTCTAGGTTCTCGAAATTCGGTGATTTTAAAACTCTGTGTTTTTAAGATTTTAAAATTGCAAATTCTGGGAACTTTAGAATTCGAGAATTTCGAGGATACTTGAAACTCTGAGATCATTGAAGACTTGTAGACTTAGAGTGCTGATGACTAAGGTCTCTAATGTTTTCTGGTACAACTAATTATATTACTGTATCGAGAGAATCGATTGTTTTAGCGACTCGAAACATGTCCAATCGTGAAGGTACTCGCGCGGGTTGCTCAGGCCCAGGCCAAATGTATAATCAAAATGTGTCGACGAACGGATTCGATCGACACCCTTCCATCAAGTTGTTAGATATCGTCGATGATTACACGAAGGTAGTGTATGGGCGATAGATTATATGAATATATTAAATATATATATATTTAAAGAAGTATATATATATATTGTACGTATAATAATGGAGGAACGAAATCGCGCGACGAAATAACATAAAATTATTTAGTAGAATTTTAGGCGACACGTATTGCCGCGCGGAGAAACGTATAAATAAAAGTGAAACAAATATTCTGAACACAGGAAGTCGAGTAGCCGAGGAAATAACCTTCCAGTTCTTCGAGAGAAAAAAAAACTACCCCATCCGGAGGGATCACACGGTGTTTTGTATTCAGAACTTGCTTCCACCAAGCGAACATTTTAAATCGTTTCCGAAAGAAAAACAAAAAATAATCACGATCTTAGTATATTAATGTGTACGAAAAATCAAATTGACGAAGTTAAGATCGTAGACGATAAGCCTAGCCGACTGAATCTCTTTTATATGTCCATTTTAACGTGTATACTTCTATTAGCAGATTTACAGAAACTTTGGGACCTTTTGAAATTGCTCACGAAGAAATCACGTTGGATTTTTATCAAACTTGTATTAATCTACTGAGGTCGTGAATATTACAAATTTACAAATACAACAAAAAAAAAAGAAATCTTTAAATCGTTAAAAAAAGAGATCTTTTTTCTATCCATTAACGAATCTAAGGAAGTTCAGTACCGTTGTTTAATAGTTGGACGAAATTACGTTCGATTCTTCGTTAGTCGATAGCGGTCGAGACTTTCTGAAGAGTACCTTAAATCACTGAATACAACTTGTACACCATTCAGAAATTCAACAAGCATTGGTATTCGTGGCCAATTTCACGGTATATCAGATTTATGAAATCGTTACAATTTCGAAACGATTCGTCGTGCACTATTTAAATCGAGTTCTGAATCCCCGTGTCCGTGTTTTTGAGAGACCCCGCGTTGATCGATCGATCGGTACATCGACTTGACACAATTCATGCCGGCTACCTATCATGGGACCAAATCAAAAGAGAAGCTTTTATTTCACGTTCACCGTCGCGCTTATACGTCCCTACGTATTGTCGCGGTGTATAACGAAAAACCTTCCCTCGTTCTGTTCGCTCGATTGCTCGGGATCTAAGTGGCGTGGATCCATGCAGAATCGCGTGGTGTTTTTCCATCCAACGCAGTAGATCAACGAAAAAGAAATATCCAAAAAATATCTCTAATTTTAAAATATATATTTAAGAAATAACCGATGAAACGAATCATAAAGAATAGGATTTGTAGGAAATCCAGATTCCTCTCGATTATTGTATAGACCACTGGGGGAAGGGAGGCCATGGAACTTATTGTCTCGATTATCATCTTGAGATTCGATTTCGGGATATTATTGAAAGATAAATATTTATCGAAGAAAAGAATCTTCGTTAAAGCTAAAAAATTAATGTCAGGAGAGTTCTAAGGTATAACGAGTGGACACACGTTGACATTTCGAAGCATCTTTCAATAAATCTTCTGGATCAATGCAAGATAGACTATGTTACGAAATTCGGAGGAACAACGCGCTTTTCTGCATGAGGTAATAGCTTATCGTCGAGCAGACAGCTCGAACACTGTTCAATTTAAAGATGAGTAAAAACGTTGAAGTTTATAATTATTATCGAACGTAGAAACACTTTCGACGGGAGCGTTCGTTCTCTTCTCTTTTTTTTTTGGGACGAACGAACGCCCTGGGGAACAGAAAATGATGTATAATGCTGTGATTTGTTTTAAAGGGGAAAAAAAATTGAAACGATGTAGTCATAGGTGGAACGATTATTAATTGTAACGCGTCGGTTGGTGACCAGTTGTGATAGAGAAACTGTGCAAGAAGTTTTAAACGACACACACGTGTGTGCGAGAATGTTTGTAACGGAACGATCGATCATCATCCGATTGTTCTTAACATCTGGTTCGCAGAAAATTATATAAAAAACATCATAGAGAAACAATAACTATCCTAAAATTTGTATACAAGCTTAAGGCACATCAGAACAGACGCAGATGTTAAGGACAACGCTAGACGAACAATTTTATCCGTTGAAATCCGTCACAATGGTTCTTTTTGTGGATATCGTGAGCCATGGCGACAGCCTCGTCCCCGATGCTCGTGTCCTACGACGAGACGTTAATAACGGCGTTGATTACTTGAAATTTTAATAATTTTGTTACTTTATCGATCTGTCTTGTTGGCGGCGACGACTGTAATATAAAGACGGGGGGCGTTTCTTTTTCTGCGATTTTAGGGTCGCGTGTGTGTAAAGTGAAGTTAGGATGATCGAGCTGCGTTTCATTGTCAGCAATGACCAGCTGAACAAGCATGTGTAGCGATGCCCGATACAATTCCAATACATGTAAATATCGATATATCGGTTCATCAATATCTATATATCGGTTCGAAATATCGATACTGTATCACCCATCACTAGTATAGATCTTCGAAATATTCGAAGGTATATGTGTTTTATTATGTGTTTTTTAAAATTAACCAGAAGTAAACGCAGTGTATATAAAAATATAATGCGCCAACGAGTGCTCTACTTGATTTTATATGGTTAAAGAAAAGAATACTTTTCTTACTGATTTGTTTTTGTTTTTTCCTTACAAATATCGTATCGATATGCATTAATATACCGATATCTTCCGTACGATATATTGTATGTATTGATACTAAAAAAATAAATACGTATCGATAC
The DNA here is from genome assembly GCF_001272555.1 of Dufourea novaeangliae. Taxonomy (NCBI): domain Eukaryota; kingdom Metazoa; phylum Arthropoda; class Insecta; order Hymenoptera; family Halictidae; genus Dufourea; species Dufourea novaeangliae. The sequence goes on along the minus strand of NW_015373910.1, from coordinate 4,537,458 downwards.
TTTTGAATGTACATAATCGGGCATCGTTAGCGTGCAGACGCGACAGATCCACGAGAAAAAGTAGAGGTGGAAGATCGATCGCGTGGGAAGGGGAGGGGGGGAGGGAACTTAAGCGTATATAAACACGTAACGACTTTCTGTCTAATTATTAGCGACTTATTAACACTAATCGGTAGGCGAGACGTGCTAAGGAACCCGGGAAGAATGTATAGTTATGCGGATATTACGGGAAGTGACGGAAAACTTGTACATCCTCTTAGTTCTGCAAGTGCCAAGTCGGTGTAAAAGTCCTTACAAAGGCTCGTGTTTTATTGTATCAAAAAAAAAAAAAAGAAAGAAAAAACTCCAACCGCGAACGAAACGGAGTACATACATATTATATCGCGGGAGGAGGGGGGAGGGTGGAGAACGCAACCCTGTCGGTCATCGAGTTCTCCGTACTTGAAAGTATAGGGAAATCGGCAGAATCGATGATAGAACGCCCAAGAACCGAACGATCGAACCGTTTCTTTCATTCGTTCAGTGTAGAATTACATTTCACTTCGGTTCAACTTCGAACGAAAGATGTTCGTCCTCCGGTCGTGTTGGTTCGAGGAGGCGAGGTCCTCCGACATGTTCGCTGCGACATTATCGGTAACAAGTGTCAGGACACTGGTCGAAATATTGTAAAATTATTGGATGTAACAATAAGTACCAAGTAATCCACTGTTTCATGACAAAATAGGGACTTCTTTTTGTGGAAGTCAATCTATATATAGTATTGTTTAACAAATTAAGTTGGGAAAATGAGAGAACTTATCACGATCTCTGGTCAGTGGGTTAACTTAGAACGATGTTCTAACATTCTCCACCATTTTCGTTCGACGAAACGGCGGGAAGACAGTTTGAATTTAAAGTGTATTGCTTCGTAATTGAAATATAGTGGATTACTTATTGCTATACCTACGGATTGTAGTGATTTACAGTACAATAAGTGAAGTATTTTTTTGTTTTCTTTGTTGTAAGCAAACTAACTGCAGTCAAAGGTGTGTACACAATCTGTCGCAGTGAACGTGTCAATCGTAAGACAGCGGGTTGCGAAATAACCGCACGAATGACAGTCGCCGGGTCAGATCCGACCCACATCGAAGAAAGTTTTACACTGAAATCTTATTTATTTTATTTACCATTTTTATTTCTGTTTAAAGTACACGCAAAACGAAAGTACAGTGTCTCGCAGAGATTCGTTTGCAGAAAGTCTGTCGACACTCGTGTGACTAAATTATACATGAAATCGTTATTGTGAAGTTATGCGAGTTATTGTATATTTGTGTCATCGTTGGAATTTTGTAGACTTTCCTTCAAACAATTGCGTATTTATACTACAGTTGTTATATTTGTAATTATTATTATGTACTAGACTGTGGATCTTTATGCAAATTCAGATTTTTATATAATACTTTATTGAACGGAAGTTCTATCAGAGATCGATTTCCTTTATAGAAACGTTTTCGTAGGTCTGAAGTGAAGGAAAATTCGTACCAATCTTTACGAAAATTTTTACTCATTTTTACACATTTGAAATGCATAAAATCCGTAGTCTGATTATTATTATTGCGTACATTCGATCGAGTCAAAAACGATCAAACGTGAAAAACGTCGACAAACCCGTGGGTCAAGATCGACCCGGCGTTCACGGTCGAATGGTTTTTAGCGGGGGTGCAGGTAAAAATGAAAAATGTCCAAAAATCACGTTTTATGTCCCATCCGAGGTGAAAAAACGAGCGTAAGCAGGCGTAAACGAGAGAAAAATGAAAAAATAAACGGATTATCTATGCGACAGTCGAAAAGAAAATCACTGAATTTTTCATATTTTTTTGTTTTCTTCTTTTCTTCAGTTACACCCGACGACATATCTCACCTCTCCCGTCGTCTTTCCTTTCTCACCGAGATCCTGTGGTATCCTAGGAGCCCAGACCATTCACAGGATCGCTGGAAACGGCGAGATATTGTCGCGTATCGTACCAGAAGAATGCTGCTGGTACGCTGGTCAATCGAGACGCGGAGGATCGAGAATTTCGGACAATCTTCCGGTAAGGGATCGCAAGACTCGAAGTAAATTTCAATCTTCTCTATGACGCAAAGATGGGGAAAAATTCATTAATTTATTAGGTGGTTAAACGCAACCTTTTTTTGCGTTTTTTTGTTAAACACAGACTCTTCTCGATTATTGTCTGACTTGTTCTACACGATTATGTGCGGCCAAAAGTGGCAGCTGCAGATCGTTTATTATATGTAAAACTTGGACTAGTAAGAATAATAATCAAAGGTTTTCTGATGATTATAAAAATTTCAGACCAACTGAATTTAATCAAATTAATTGTATATGGAATCTTTGTAACAGTACTCGTATACAAGAAGAACTATCTTTATAGACATCCCAAAATAGCATATGACATTTAGCCATATTTAGTGGATTACATAAATTTGTGTAGGTAATTAATAGTCGCTACTTATTATTATTACAAACATCATCCCGTTAGTTTCGTGCTTATATATGGAATAAAATATTCGTTTTAAATAAAACCATTCATTTTTGAAGAATCTTTGTTTCATTTTATGAAAATAAATATTAAAAAATAGTTTTCGTTTTTATAAAATGAAACAGAGATCCTTAAAAAATGAATGATTTTTTTTTAATTTTTGCACATTAGTATCTGAAATTGTGAATTTGTTACAGAAATAAGAATAATAATTACAGAAATTGTCGCCTTAAATCATTTGCATCTTTTTGTTTTTGACGGCCCAAAAAAATATGTCTATGCTAAAATCACATGATCGAAAATATCTAAAATGTCCTGCACTGGAAACTGTAGAATTGCACAGCGTTCATGGATCGTTCCCATCGCTCGAGGGACAAAGAATGGTGAGCGGTTCTGCGGTTCATCCGGGTGTGCAAGCGATACTTCGTCAACGGGGGAGCTACGAGAACTTCCCGAACGGGCGAAACGACGGGAATTACATAGTGATCGGCGCGGGAAGTTCGAGCGACAACGAAAGAACCGGGGACGACGAGTTCGTGGAGGGAACGGAGAAGCAAATGAACGTGAAGATCGAAGAAGAAGGCTCACCGAAACGCTCGAATATCGCTTTGATAAAAAGGGATGGAAATGTTTGTTGAAATAGCATGAAAAGAACAACGTAAATTGTTAGGGTTGTCGGACATAAAATGGCCGACTATTCAGCGATACTCGATATTAAAGGTACGTTTTTAGGTGACAGAAAAAGGTTTTTGTTTTTGTGACACTGTCTAACGATGTGAACCATGACATCTAGTTTTCCACAACTACAAAAGTTATAGCTAGACGGTGGATTTTATGCATTTATGGAATATCTGATGGTTTTAAATTCAATATCGTAAAAACTTTCAGAAAATTTATTCAGATTTTCTTGTTATTTTGAATCTACTAGTACCCTTAATAGGGTAACTCAATATTCCTTTGCATACAGTTTCGAGAAATTAATCCATAAAACTCTATATTTACAGAAACATCTTCAGTTTAGTTGTAACATTTAGTGTCATGACCATAAAAGTAACGCTTTACTGTCACGTGGAAACGTACCTCAAGGGTTGCTGTAAAACTTCTGTCCCTATTTGGATGGATTACATATTAATTTAATTTTGTAAACAAAAGTTTGTATTTTATGTTACATGATGCTTGTCAACTAGGTTTTATGATTTTGAAATGACGGGTGTATGTATGTGGTTAGTTTCTGAGAATGTAAGAAACTCTGTTTTTATCGTTTGGGCCACCGACGGACAGAATTTCTGCAGCAACCTGATATTGAACTATGTTTGTTTAAATAGATTATAGTACATGTTCATCAAAGAAACATGATCCTGTAGGTATAGTGTTAATTATTATAAGACGTTAGAATTTGTTAGAATGAGATTATATGAATTTGACTCTGAGAAGACATTTCTGAAAACGGTTATTTTATTTTTTATTATCGAGTCTCTTTCTTCTTATACAGGGTGAGTCAACTAAGATTTTTACCTGAAATAGCCTCGTTTTTAATGATAAGAGCAAATGTGTAACGGAAAAATGTTTACTTCAGTGGGGCAATTATTGCGATACAGAAGATTTTCTTCTCAAGGTCATATTTTTCGATATTTCAAGGTCACCGTTCTTTTTTTTTTTTTTAATGAGATGACGTATTTTTTATTTAGTATAACGTTACAGCTAATGAAATGACAGATTTCATCTTGCAAAAGGGTGAATTGGATTTGCAATCAGGTGAACTTGGAGTGCAAAACCTATAGACTTCCATTAATGTAAACACCGAAACATCGTCAAAACATATCCCTTGTTTCTAAGCTGCCGTATTCAAGGGTTCCCAAAAACTTTTGAAGCCGCATTCAGAAAGCTTTTTAAAGAATAACTCCACCGAAGGTCACTTGAAGGTCAACATACTATACAAGATTAAATTTGCCATTTCATTACCTATAACGTTACACTAATCAAATCATGTTATCCCGTTAAAAAAAAAAAGAACGATGACCTTGAAATATAAAAAAATATGACCTTAAGAAGAAAATTTATATCTATAATTGCTCCACTGAAGCAAACATTTTATCCTTTTCATATTTTCTCGTATCATTAAAAACACCAGAATATTTTTTTTTCGCGTATCTTTGGAATAGTCGCGGATTCCACGTTACACTCGACCGGTGGCAGGGGCAATAAAGGATCCACCTTCACCTCGAAAAATCCTCGGTGCTCAACCGCTTCGTGAGCCGTTTACGATACGTATATCACGGTCCGTCGCTACCTGCCCGGTTAGGTAGCCCCCGGTACGACGGATTGGGAGGTCCACGACATTCGTTTTATCGCGTTTGAAGAACGCCGCCTTCTGTTGGCCCGTTCCATAATAAACATCCAACGATTACAATCGCTTTGATAAACCATCACACCGCCCTGGGCACGGGCCTTTGTCCCTTTGTTTACAAGTTGCATTCTACCTCGATGGATTCCTTCTGGAGGAAAGAAAACGGAAGCGATTAATTCGTTTTAGTGGCGACGGGACCGCTAGAATGATCCATTGTCGTTCCGTCCCTCCTATCGTCATCCTCAAACAACTTTATTCGATCGACAGAGTCTGTAAATGTACCGTTATAGACGATATTCAGGCTGTGTTTGTTAAGTTCATCAATTTAGTTTGGTAAGTTGTTTACCGATAAGTTACCAATATCGATTATTTGCTCGTACAGTTTGAATATTGAACGGTTTCGCGTTTAATAACCAAAACGACCATAGTGAGCAAATCCTGGATCTCTACACATTGTATATACACACGGTTTCTGTCCGACGACACTCCGTTACGTCCCCCTGGGGCACAAATATATCGCGAGGCTCTTTTTCCCTCGAAACAAAATTACTCGGACAAATATCGGGCCGCTGGCTAGCTAGCTGGCTCTGAAATGGTTACTTTACCAACCCGAAACCCGTACAGCGATGGCAAACAAAGAATACGGTCCTGGTCAAATATCTACTCTCGCGATACATCGGTCGGCCGGACGTAACCAACTTTGCTGTTGATTTTTGTCATTTGACTCGAAACGGTCGGATCAGACCGATGGGCCTGACCGTCTCGAGAACGGTTAACTGTGTTTTTTTCGCGGCCCTGGCCCCCCGAAACCTTCACCTGTTCGCCGTCTGGTGTCCATCAAAGAATTATAAACGCTGATCTAACCGTGATTAAGAGCGTGTTTTGCGTTGTATCATGGAATCAGTCGCTATTCTTGGATGTTACCTGTCTCATGACTGGTTTCAACTGGCTAGTGGAAGAATCTGATTCGTACGACATTTTCGAGGAACCTTACAGTGATTCCTCGATGAATGCGACACGAATAACCACATTTTTCCTTCCACTGAAAACAGAGCCAATGACCAATGAAAGTAGGTGCCTATCACCAATGAAAGTAAGTATGAACTGCGCAAAGCTTACAAAATCTGATCCGAGTCCTTTCTCTCATGAAACGCAGTTTACAAATATTTCAACTATTTAATAACCGAAACCATTTCAACAGGTCCAGGCAGCATTGGAGCAAGAGAGAATCTAGGGGGGGGGGGCTGTAGCCTGGGACCGCACGTTTCAGGGGGGCCCCGTTCTGTACCTTCCATTTCGCTATGATTAAATGTTACTTAATTTTATTAAAAGTAAATTAAAATTTTTCAATATTTTGTTATGCTGTATTACAAAAATCTCCCCTCCACCTTTTTTCAACCAAATGGGGTAAGATTTTTTTGTCACAAAAAATCTTAATCGGGCCTGGATCCAGACTACAGTACACAAAAGAAGAAGATGTTTAGCAATTACCAACCATCATTGGATCCTCCTGGAAGACTCCTCGAAGACGTAGTTTCTACAGCTCCCCCGTGGACCACGGTTTTCAACACTCGAACTCGACCATCAAGAATACAGTCAACTAAACAGCACCACTGGATCTCAACCTTGTCGCCCTCCGATCCATCGGGCAACCTCTTCTATGCAATTTCTACTATCCACATCGCACTTCCGGCCGCGGAAGAAACGTGTAAAGGATGAGAAAGAAGAGGAGCCTCACAACCGCAGTACCGCGAGCACCCACCGGTATGTAGAAGGCAAAAAGGGAACAAACAAATCATCCAAGGCCCACGGATAGAGAAAGAAGAAACGTCTGAGCGAGGACGAACGACGGGAAGCTCGATGCAAGCGCGAGCGTACGAGCGAGGAGCGCAGTACGACTGCCACAGTCGGTGTGGGCGGACTGGCCCAGGCCCTCGTGGTCCTCCGGAGGCTCGACCAACCCGACGTGGAATCGTAAAATGGTACCGTGCATCGATTGGCGGAGGATAGGAATGAAAGGCGTCGACCAATGTCCCTCTTGTTCTCGGAAAACCATCGTCTAGATCGTTTTCAGCGATGGTGGGTGGGGAGGACGTCCACTACAGCCTAGCCAATCGCCTGGGGATCTCCTGGTGGACGCCATGTTGGCCAAGAAGCTTCCTAATTTGGAACGTCAATTAGCACCCGGCGGAACACGGGTGACCACGGTGTGTTCCGTGCATCGATTGGACGGGTACCAGGGAGGGCATCCATCGGCGAAGAATAGAAGGCCAGAAAAAGACGTCGCGAACAGAGAGGGAAGATATAATGTCAGTCAGTTCGGCTCGTCTTCGCCGGCTAGTGTGAAATATCGCGCCCAAGTGTTACGAGCCCCACGACCACGCGGACGACGCGTCGAATAGTCTACGGAAGAGGAATACACATAACCCGTCGACGATATTCTCTGTCCCCGTTGCACTCGACGAGCCTCTGTGTCATCCTCTTTTCCCACGTTTGTTATAGTCTTTTTTTTTTTTTTTTTTTTCATTCTGGAGGATTGTTAATTCGGATCGATTGAAAGACAATTTGGGGGACGTGCTGTGTCCGGTTTGTAACACTTCCGTTGCTGGTGTTGTTCGTTTTCGGGGTTGGATGCGAACGCTCTTCCGGCTGGTGAAGTGGCTAGAGAGCGTAACGGGTTATCTGATCGAGGATTATTGTGATCGTGGTCGAAAGAAGATTGAGGAGTTACGCTGGTTTTAACATCCTTTCATGTGGTGTGGTCTTTGTCTTTGGGGATAAGGCGTTTGTTAGACGAGAAAGTGCGGGGTTCTTAAAGGTTGAAGGATCCTTGTATATACCTTTGGGATAGATGTTCGTGTTTCTGTTGGCGAAGAAGTTGTGAAACAGATGTTCTTGGTGTGGATGCAGAGGAAGAATAGAAGTTGTCTTTTGCTTCTTGGAAATTGAGGATAAGGTTCTTTCCTTTGGTGAAGTGACGAGAAATTGTAAGGACTTTAAGATAAGGTATCTTTGCTGCTTCAGGATAGAGGATAACATCCTTGAATTAGAAGAACGATCTTCTTGGTGTGTGAAGAAAGGAAGTTTTCTTCATGGTCGTGAAGAAAATCGAGTCGTCGACTAAATCGAGGTGATTTAAGGAGAAAGTGTTTACTATTTGTCAAGACAGAATAGAAGATTCGTCTTCTGATTGGTGAACCAACAATAAAATCATAGAAACTATCCTGATCGTGTGAAAAAAAAAATCCTCTTCATCTTCGTACAGGAAATCGTGTCATCGAAGTGTTTTACCGAAAAAGTGTCAACCTCTTCCGGTTTGCAGCTGGATCACCAGAAGTGGTGGATCACGGGAAGAAATTTGCGAACGAGGGAAGATGCAGCCGTCGGCGACTACTCCTGGTTCACCAACGCGTTCCTCCTGTTGCGAACGTGAACGGGACAGGGAGATCCACGAGGATCGTGACCGGGATCGTAGCAGAGCGAGAAGTCGTTCCAGCCCCGAAGGGGATCACGAGGAGCAGAACGAGGATAGAACGGTGATCTCCGGGCAGAATATCGGTATGACGATCACTGGTAGCCAGGGTCTGCCTCTTTCTTTGTCACTGGAGGACAGGGATCTGTGGACTAAGTTCCAGTGTCTCACCAACGAGATGATCGTCACGAAGAATGGAAGGTGAGCTGGGTGGAATTGTGCGTGAAATTATTACCAGTTGATGTAGGATAAAGTTGTCTAATACGAAACCTCTCCTGATATGAGACTAGAGATCAGATTTGGGCAGGGACTTCTACCGGAACGTAAAATATCGGTATCATACTGGTATTTTCGGGTGAACCTTCGCCCTATATAACCCTATATAAACTCTACCTGGTCCCATACGTTTGGTAGGTAGTGTATCTTACTTCTGAAACGAGTATCGAATTTTAATAAAAGTGTTCTTAGTCGAGAGTTATGAAGAAATTGGTCTCATATTAGACAACTTTATCCTAATTTATACTTGAAAAGTGATGTCCCCCTTACTGTTTTACCTAGAAACTCTGTAATTAACATTTGTATTGGTCCAAGAGGAATTTATTTATGATAGTTTAAACGGGCCTTTAAGCATGATATGAATAATTTTCACTAGATGTCCATATTCTGGCCTTAAATTGACCATTTTGATATTGTCCCAGGGACACGAGATACTTTTTAAAATTTATATACCCAAGGAAGATAATTGATTTGCTCGAAGGATCGAAGATGCATGTATGTTACGTGTATTTCGAGTCGGAGGAGCGTCGAAAGATCCGTAGCAAAGATGGCTCTCCGTGGTGCGTAAAAATGTATTAATTAGAGCGTCGGTGCCAACAAGGCAGAAGGTAAAAATAATAGTTCATATGTACCACCGCCGTAGGAAAAATGTCTACGGTGAGTGGAAAAATGATCGTTGCGAAACGTTACGAGACTTTAGATGATTCACGCGACCCCAGTGTACCGTGTACAGGGAAAAAAACAATTTAATACCTCTTCAACTTCCTTTCCAGTTCATAAAACAATGCAAACTATTAGCCCTTTAACGGTGGAATTTTTTTTTCGAAACGTTCACTTGCGTGGATAATTAAAATCAAGGGATGACGAGTATACTCGTTGAACGCAGAGTAAATGCACCTACTGTAAATTTGAATTGAATTGTAACAAAATATAATTATGACGAGTAAACTCGTCAACCACCGTTCAAGGGTTAACTCTAAGATACAAAAACAGATAAGTAGAAACAAGAACAATTTTTCATCCTCATACAGCAGTCCATTAGTCAACGAAAATAATTCCTCCACAGAATCAATCGTCAATCTTTCCTTTCACTACGAAGATCTATTTTTTCAATAGATCCGCCAAACAGAAACCCGAAATCTGTTCACCATTAAACACACAGGGGACTATCTAATAGCCTAATGTTAATGTGTCATAATTTTTAATAAAGCAGGAATTATTCATGGGCGATAGAAAACTGAAGAACGGAAATTCGACTGATCAAGTTGTCAAATGGAAATCGTTCGAAGCTCAGAGCCGGCGGATCAAAAGATAACCCGGCGTGCCGTGGAACGGATCACTTTTACGATTCGTGTGTATTATTTAAAAACGATTACGGTTTTGTCGACCGAGCCTGTTTCATAGCAATCGACCAAGTGTCCCGCAGGTATACATCAGTCCCAATCGAGAGAATGTTTTTACGTGGGGCTATCGTAGTTTTATTGCTGGCGGCTCCGATTCTTCTCCGCCGATCGGGCCCCCGTGCTCGTCCGGCGTTACTTTCATTAGTGTTTATGAAATGTTGCCACGACCCGCCGCGGGTTCTTTATCATTTTACAAAATGTCCCGTGGTAGCTGGTATCGGGCCAGGTAATGGGTATTCGGTTACAGATAAAGATGAACGGAATAGGCACAGACCAGTCCTATCCATAGGCGTAGCCAGGTTATTAGTCGGGGGGGGGGCAATTTAATTTTTTTTCTCCCAGGGGGGGGGTGGCAAAATCCAATATTTTTCTTCTGGGGTGGCGCAAAATCCAATTTTTTTTCTTCCAGGGGGGAGAGGCAAAATCCAATTTTCTTCTTTTAGAGTTGTGCAAAAGTCCTAAGTTTCTTTTCGGGATTACTTTTGTATTCCGACGTGCAACTAATAGATATTCGTTTCATTTTTTTTTTTTTTTCATATTTTTATCTATGCCTAGATAGCACATGACGCCTAATGCCGCTTTGAAAACGGCTTATAGGTGCATGAGACCTAAAATAGCCGTAAAATGGTTGTCGTTAAGGCGTCATGCGCTAGCTGGGTACAATCGTCCTAATATAAAGGTTACACGTTGGATACACCTCTGTCTCAGAATGGATTCTTCATTTTTGTGTCCTCTGCTTTCAGACGAATGTTTCCGGTTGTGAAGGTGGTCGCCAGGGGACTGGAGCCGAAAGCTATGTACACTCTTCTGCTGGAGTTCGTTCAGGTGGATCCGCACAGGTAAATTAAAAAAATCTGGGAATCTGACAATACTTCTGTAACTTTGCTCAATTGTTTGTGGGACCAATCGTAGAGTTCGAAATCTTAAGAATCAAGGCATGCAATTTTGTACAAAATGTATAAAATCATGTTTCCATCAGGTGGAAATATGTGAACGGAGAGTGGGTGCCTGGTGGAAAAGCGGAAGTTGCGCCACCGAATCCGATCTACATACATCCGGAGAGCCCGAACTTCGGTTCCCATTGGATGAAGGAAGCGGTGTCGTTCGCCAAAGTGAAACTGACGAACAAGACTAACGGGAGCGGGCAGATAATGCTGAACTCGTTGCACAAGTACGAACCACGGGTTCATCTGGTTCGTGTGGACGCTGTGGAGCAAAGAACGGTACGGATATGGACCTTCTACAACCCAGATAGCACATGACGCCTAATGACCCCTTGAAGACGTCCTAAAGGCATCTTAAATAGCCGTAAAATGGACGTCTTCAAGACAGAGAATTGATTGAAAATTAATTTAATTCATCTATGGAAGTCCAGGTGCTCACGTATCGGTATCCAGAGACGCAGTTCATAGCAGTAACCGCATACCAAAACGAAGAAGTGACGAATTTGAAGATCAAATACAACCCTTTTGCAAAAGCGTTCCTGGACGCTAAGGAAAGGCCCGCTGATCCACAGATTTATCCACAGTGTAAGTTGAACGAGTGGATATTCTAGAATATATAGTTGAAAGTTTTCTTTTTGTCCGATTTACATGGATCGGTATATGGTGGGTTACAGACACAGGCGCTTGGTTTTTGCCTCAAACCACTATGGGATACGAATACAATACAGCGACGGCCATCGCAGCCGCGCAAAATCAAGCATCGGTGACGGTCAACAATCATCTGTCGAATTCCTGCACAGTTTCTACCGCTGGTCACAGGAACACCTGCAGATCCACACCTTATGCGTTGAGACATAAGTATATACAAGACGGTAAGATCAATTTCGAAATGATAAAGAGTCTAAACGAGGCGATTAATAACAGAGGAATATTGCATGTACTGTTTATATGTTTCTTTAATATCCGAAGAATTTACAGCAAGAGAAGATACAATAAAATTTAGCTATACACAACATTATACCTCATTCCCTAAGTATAACATGCAAGACGCTCAGAAGAGTTAAGAAATAGCGATGAGAAACAGGAGAATACCTAACCAAAGATACCTTCTTCCTAGGATATTATATAACTCCGTGAGATTTATTCCAATGGATCTGTCTAGGATACAGAAACAGTTCATGTACCCAAAAGTTGCATGTACCCAAATCTTCATTACAGAGCAGCGTGCAGATCCATATGGTCCAGTACAACTTCTCCATTCCACAGCATATGTGACAGCCTCAGGATGGTCACCGCGTAGCCCAGAATCACTTCAGAACCTGAGTCCAGCTTGTTTACCACCTGCTCAAGAGTGGCCCACATCTCCATCCCCATCACCAACTTCATCGTCACATACAGTGTTCAGCAGAGGTGTTGTTGGCACATCATCGCCAACTACAGCCACAGGATGTGCTTTGTACATTCCATCGAACCTAGCTTCTGTCCCTCAAGAACATGGCCATTGCACCGATACCTCCACTTGGATTCATCCCAGCACACTCTCAGAACAGCAACAGCAGCAACAACAGCCGTACTTGAACCTGAATCTACACTTGCATCATCAAATGTCATCTTACGCCTCGGTTCCACACAGTGGACTACATCATTCTTTGCATCCCAGCGGGCCAGACACGGGTCCTCCAGTTGATGAATATGTTCACGAGTACCAAGCGTCTCCAGTTCAGTCCACAACGCCCGACCGTCACCAGCAACACCATCATCCGCAGATGTTACACTTGCAACCGTTACAACCGACTGGAACGGTGTCCCCTGTCAGCGTGGAGTACGATGCGCCCTCGAAGGAACACCATATATCGGTCAGTTACAATGATCAAAGCGCAGACACATTGAACGACGTGCAACCGGACGAGAACAGACGATATCTGACAACGGTGATCGACAGACATCATAGACAGGAATCCGACATGGCGACCAATGATCATCAGACCACCGGTTGGACACCACTGACACCGCCGCCTGCTCCGCAAACTACAGCGATTTGATTTAAGTATGTGATCACAGTTAGTTTTATTTATGGTAGAGCGTTGCTGTTTCATGGTTTCTACAGTTGTTCTGATAATTAGGTGATTAAATAAGTATGAGATAAATAAATTAGACATTTGAAGATTGAGGGGGTATGTAACGGAAACAATCCTTGTCGACAAGTTTGAAAGGGCTATCTTTTTCGGGAATTACAATTTTTCGACAAGCAGAGCCTTTATTTAGAGAAACCCCTTAATCATTCGTAAGCATGGGATGAATTTCCTAATTTGAGCCGAAACGTATAGGCAATATACAGTAATGTTTCGATGAATGGGACGGACTCGGATCCTCTTCGGAGCATTTATGGCAAGGCGGAAAGGTTTTCAACTTCTCATAAATTTGCTTTTTGCACGAAGCCGAGCCTCTGCTTAGCTTTTGGTTACTCTGTTTCGATTGGTTCCAGAAGGGGGCCGTCCTAATGGTGGGACTAACGCCGTTGTTCGTGTCGCGTTCATCGAGGAATTATTGTATAAAGATAATGATGGACAAAACTGTGCGTTAACGTTTGTATTGGGATTAATCGGACAGTTTGTAGATATTGCAAACTGTTTGAGTACAGTACTTTAAGAATTTCGTAATCGATTAATTCGATTTCGATTTCCGAGAAATCAATCCGTCCTAAGATCGTGTCTTAATATTTTTAAATGGTATGTATTTGGATAGTATAATTATTACAATAAAGTATACCGAACGTGCATAGTACCGTTTCTTTCTTGGAGTTCAGAGAAGTGCAATAAAATCGTGTAATTGCTCATAAAAGACGTACAATTATTTATTCGTGACCAAAATAAAAACAGTTCTACATTTAGTTGGTAATAATTTACAGTTCACGTCGAGATATGAATTTGTAACGGTTATATATATACACAACGATTAATTTATAAATAATAATCAAGTTTCTAGAAAGCAAAAAGAATTTTAATAAATTGATTATATATTCACAAAATAGTACAATTGGTAGAAAGGACGTAAAAAAATTTAATTCTCCTTGGAGAAAATCTAAATTCTATTCCTTCCTGGATGTGTCCTTAATTTCACTAGTATCTAGTTATTCATAAAAATAGTGTATGCAAATTTTCTCTCTCTTTACATTTGTATAAATTATTAATATTACAATACATTTCTAAATATCGGTTAAATATTAACCAAACCAATGATTACCCATGCATTCCCTCGTCCATTGTGTCTGACATACCCAACACCAATGGTAACCACAACCCGATCTTGTACAAACCATATGCATACATCCTCCTAAAAAATATTTCTTATTAATATCGAACAATTACTGTATTGTAACGTTTATTCTTTATGTGATATTGTAAGCACCATCTCTTTCCGTCGGCGTCCTGCATTTTGGACACGGTTTCGTTGATATTTGTATAGTTTTTTTGCTAGCTTCGTCCCATTTTGCCTACAAAGAATATCATGGCATAAATTTCCGATAACAGAACAAGTAGAATCTAGATAAATATTGCTTTAAGTACATCTTTAGCTCTTTGCGGGTCCACGGTATATCTGCCAGATTTCTGTATTGTATTGGAAGATGGCTGCAGTTCACAATCCCCTACATGGAATCCTTGTAAGCATCTTCTACAGAAGACGTACTGCCGACAAAATATTATGATAACATTTTTATCGATTAGTAAACACTTGCATAACTTATAATATGTTTTATACATATATACTTACTCCACAGCCACCAATGCACTGGATTTTCCTGCATTCTTCGTTATCGCTACCATCATCTGGAGAAGCTGGTATAATACCCATTCCGCAGTCTGGTCTTGGACACAAAAGACCACCGACGCGCAAAACATATTCTTCTGTACTAAATCTCTGATACTGATCGTACTAAATAATACACATACTATTAATGCCTGAAAGGATTGTGATAATCTCATAGTGTTCATCGAGTACCTGCTCTGAAGTAAGGAGATGAAAATGATGAACCTCTGGAATTAAAGAATCTGAGCATCCTGCTGGACATGGAAGAGTGTAGTATCCTTTAACCTCATCGAACTGAAACTGACGTTCTCCTAAACGAACTGAACAGTAATCTTTAAAGCAATCGATACAAGTTACATGACCTGCTTCGCATGGGAAGACCAATACTGTGTCTCTGTAACACAATTAAATGTATGAGAATCTCATGCTTCTTCTACTGTATGTATGCGTTAAAGTAATCACCTAACATCTGTGCATGCCAAGCAAGGTATTTTCCTTAAATTTGGTTTTATGAGATACAACGGAACTGCTTCATCTTGTTCACCAAGGCTGGCATGCTTTGCACATTTGAAATAGAAATGAGCGTACAGAACTTGAGATTCTGTATCATCAGAAATTGTTGCAGGTGCTGGACACAAGTCATTTTCACAGTGAACTGTTATTCTTCTTGGCATGAGCACGTCTGGCCAACACTGTGGATCTCTATCTACAGTAACAGCGCCAGTATTACAGGTTGAACATCTTACTCTTAATTTTCCTGTTGTGACTGCCTTGCAGGGTGATGAACAAAATACAAAAAAATGTGCCCGATTGTCCTGATACTCTGCAAACAGAAAGAATATGAAAACAAATTGAGCTATTGAAAATATTATATATTAATAGGTATGCACTTGACCATGTATCTTTACCCTTTAAAAGACTACAATTATTCTACCTTCCATCGATGAATTCTCTTGTAAATCTGATTCGTCTAAAGGTAAATCGGTAAGAGTTTCATTCATCGGCTTGCCACCGCTATCGCTTAACTCGGACAGTTCTGAAGATTCTTCAATGGTACTTGTATCTTTACTTCTATTGAGTCTTTGAGGTGGAGTTCTAATAGCGTGCAAGATACTCTGTTGTCCCAAATCGCATTCCTACAGTAACACCGGATAAATATTACAGGGTATGAAATATAACAAGGCACAAAAGACTAATAAAATTTTTAGTCTATACGAAGTTTGTATTTATAAAATAATGGATGCAGGAATGGAAAATTTAGAACCAGGTGAGGTTATCATACATAATTTAATCTGTATTATGAAAAAACTGATTGTCATGGCTGGTGTTGTGTAAAATAAGAATATTTACCTCTATAATTGTCGAATTGTGCAGTTCTTTTCCTGCAAATATAATTTTTATGTCTTCAGGTGATATTCCCATTTGAGAAGCCACTATTTCTTTCACGTTTTTTATGTCCCATTTTGGATCTAGATCAACAGCGAGCGTGTTTCCAGTGTTGGTTTTCACATAAATACTTAGCGAATTTGTGATTCTTCGCTTGCCAAACCATATTAACTGTAACATTTTCAGAAACACGCTCCGTATGAAGTCGATAAAGAAACTCATACCGAACCTGCGAGCGTCGTTTATTTAGCTTCGGTCTAAAGAAAGAAAGAGGCAGAAGAAATTGGACAGAGACGGTATTACACAACCAATAACTTTATTTTCAATTTAAACTGTTTATTTCTCGAATGCTCCTTGAGAAGCTATAATTAGAGTCTAACAATACGAATCCGGCGACATCTTTGATCGAATAATCAAGTAGAAAAATCTCGGAAGCAATATTTGAAACTATCATTAAAATTTATCCATTTTTCTCTAAATAAACATTTACTCTACGAACCGATCATTTTCAAAGTTTGTATATAGATATTCATACCTAGCCTTACTTTACCTTTAAAAGTAAGCTAGGCTAGGCAAGCTGTCAGAGTAACGTTCTTGTAGCTTATAAAATCGAATTTGCCTTAAAGAATATAAGGAAATGAGTGTTTTTATTTGATCCGTAAAACTTAAAAAGACTAACGAAAAAATAGTTCAGTGTCTCAAATGCATAAATTGAAACGAATAAAATAAACCATTTCGATCAATGATAGAAGGTGAAATAATTAATTTGCGTCTAACAAATGAATTTTTATTCAAACAATAATTTTTTTTCAACAGAACAATAATAAACTATACATAGAATCAAAATAATATATGCAATCGAAAATTCAATTATAAATTGTAAAAGAGCGTACAATTCTTCGATTTCGCAATAGTAGTCATGAAAAAATTAATTACAAATATTCAAAACTTGATAATACAAATTTCACAAGATAAAGTTTTCTATATGCAAAGTTTTAATATAAATGTTTTTTCTTCTTTTTACGCCAACAAACACGATCGATAGGTATTCAATACTTGACGATATTGAATTACTATGGCTCATCAAACCATAATACAAATTGGACAGAGTACTTTAACGAAGTACAAATTGTTCAAGTAATTCGCCAATGATTCTCTCCCTCTTTATAATACTTCCTCTTCAATGTTTCTATAGATCTGATCACAGGTTTGTTTTTCGCCGCCATTTTTGGTCGCTTCGCAACGTTTTTTTCGCCTTCACTCCTTCTTTTCCGCGTGATTTCTGTTGAATTTTCTTGTGATTCTCGATTCAAGCCTTGACAGGACTTTTCCTTAGCAGCCGTTTTCTCTTCAATTTCGTCCAATAGCAACTCAAACGAACGAATTTCAAGAATTCTGTCCAATTCTTCATCTGACACATCTACCGATACCAACTCAGGATTCTTAGAGTCTGAGCTGTAAACCTTACGAACGGCTTTCTTTTTATCTATATTTTTGTATGGTCGTTTTTTCAAATATTTCATATTTTTTTTGGTATGTCTGTTGTTTCTCGAGCAAGACGGACCAGCCGCCTCTATATCCTCGTCTTGCTTTCGGTTCTTGCATTTCAGGAGATATTCGTTTAAACTTATATTTGGAGCTCCTGTTTCGGGATTTCTTTGAAATTCCCAGTCCACGGGGGGTTCAGGAAAGTTATACACGTCGTTATACGTTCGAATGGATTTCTTCATAAATTTATTCAAGTATCCACGTGCTATAGTCATATGCTTTGGTATCCCTAATTCCGGCCATAATTCCGAACGACGACCTAATCAGGATTAATAATTTTACTATCAGATGAGTTTGAACACATTAAAGGATTATGGAATAGGTATATTAGAACCGACTGATCGACTAATATTTCAATCCCACGGAAATGAAAATCAGAACATCGAAATCATAGGCGTAGCCAATTTATTTCCGTCTGTTATTCGAATTCCCAAATAACAAATACACTTCTATTTAAATAATTATGTAAATAAACATTGAATCAATAATGCCCAACACTGCATACGCTACATTAATTTGGTAACTGTATATTATCGCTTACCTTTATTTAGACTTTTTTTCTGTTGTCCAGATGACGATGATTCCACTCTGGAGCATCTAGCAGCATATTTGACCATTTCTTCAGGATGTGCCTGCATATATTGATCCCAAAGAAGATCAGCCGACGCTGTAGGGATCTTCATATCCACCAACCATCGTTTGGTCTTGTCGATCGATATTTTCTTTTTCTGTTTCTTTCGATCTCTTGCACCTGGACATGTTTTCGGGTTCTGCTGGTACACTGAAATTCGATCGCAAATAAGGTTTGTATAATAAAAAAAAATAAGACTGTAATTTACGTAGTTTTAGTTCTTCTTCCTCGTCGCTATCATCGAAGTGATATTGAAGAGGGGGTAGATCGATCAAAGGCAAGAGCGTCCTGTCCTCCAGATCTATCTTCCTAGGAGCTTTATCCTCCCTTCGATGGGGTAAAATAGTCGGCGAATCTAAAAGTTTATCAAGAAATACTTCAGCTCTTCGAAGACGTTCCGGTGATCCTATGCCCATGTACAACACATCCTCTGGTGTCGTGTGAACAATATCCGTCTCATTCGGCTGCCGATTTTCCTTCTCATCGTCCAATAGTATCCGTTCCGTTATCCAATCGCTGTCAGACGACTCTCGTAACGTTATCTTCTTCTTCTTCTTACGATCCTTTCTCAATTGCTTGTCTTCCTTTCTCTGTGCTTTCCATTTATTTTTCAACACATTCTGTTCAGTGTTCACGCTGGACGAGGATCCGTTGCTGACCGTCGAGAAACCAATGCTGGTCTTCCTGCAGACAGTTTTCACTGGTGTGCTGCAGAAAACCGAACCTCTTTTCAACCTTACTTGGCTGCTCTGTGAATTATCGGACGAAGAGGACATCCTTGGACTCGGTAATTCTTGCTATTCCCAAGAAACACGATTTTTGGTATCACCAAGAGGGTCCAGAGCTCTTTCGACCAGAAGAACTCTTGAGCCACAGCAATCAATGGTCTTCTGGAGAAGATCCTTACGATGTTCTCATCACAGAGTATGCTTCTCTTTGGTGATTGTTAAAAGAATATCGAAATTGGACTCAGTAAGTCTTGCTATTCCCAAGAACCGTCCTCGTGCTCTTCATGATATGGTACACGCACGATTAACGTTTCTGTCTCGGTTCTCTTGTAACACTTGTCCTTTAAGAAGTCAACGACTGGCACGTATATTGTACGAAGGAATGTTTCAGTACGGCGTCTAACGTACCACTGACGAGAATTGTCAATAATCCAGGACTCGTCCTATAATAAGAAATACTCGACGGTGTCTATTTTGATGTACTTGAGCATGTTGTACGACGCAGGTGATGAGGACGATCCTGTATCTGGACATGGAACATCAGAGACCTAACTGGGATAATCAAAATTTAAAAAGTGAAGGTATAAGTTAATATCTTTGTGTGAATGATTTTGGTTACGAATAATCATTAACAATTTTATTATCAATAACAATTATCGATGACGGAATTTTTTTTTGGTTATGAATAACCATTATCAATGATGAAAATTATTATTGATGACAGGAATTGTTTTTGGGGTACGCGGTAACCAATATTCGTGACGAGAGTTTTATTTTGGTTACTTTCGACCATCGTGAATGTTTATGAATGAATCTTTATTTTCACTTAAAATGTATAAATTCTATAATTCAGTTATTTAAAATTAATATTATATTAGGTGTACAAATTAATTAGTGGACCCCACAATTAATTATTGAGTCAAAATCGTCAACATTTTTATCGAGAGAGGATTCACTAACTGCCCTAGAAATGACGTAAACGTGTAGAAAGTGGTGGGGAACATTTTCAAAACTACACTGTATTTCGTTTTTTTTTTTGCGAATAAACAAGAAATGTGAGGAAAGAAGGCCACGAATTAATTTGTACACCTAATGCAGTGACTCACAAATTTGTTAAGGGAAGACCATTATCTTTATTTGATTTTTTTTTCTGGTTTTTACCTTACACCGTTTACGAGGTTATCGAGTAAATTCTTCGAAGGTTAATTCATCGAAGCCTTGTATCGATATCATTCTATGTATAATATTTCTGCACTTCTTGCACCGAGCCACAGATATAAATTATAGAATTGTTTTTCGGAGTATCGACAGCAGCGCCCTCGCAGCCCCTTTCCGCAACGTCACTGGTCTCCAAAGGTGCCTCTAGGACTGGAGCAGCGCGGCGCACCGTCAGTCCATGCTGGCTCACGGCGCCGGCCGGTTGGTGTGTCTCGTTGCTCCGTATCGACCCTCGTATTTGACAGATAACACAATAATTCCTTCCAAATCTCGTTTCGTTTCACTGCACCCGCAATTTCTCGAGTCCTTTCACGCGAATTCTCAGGTATCATTGACACGTAGATCGCGACGTCGACCAAATTATATTTTGTGATACGCGATCGTGAAGGTTAACCGATCGACGAAAATCGAGAAAAAAGGTTATATACATCGACAGGAAGATGCCAGCGGACGCGGAACTCAGTAATCTGCTCAGCAGGCGGCAGAGGATCAACGACGAGCTCGAGGAAGGGAAGGAGGTGAAAAAGCAGTACAAATTCGTGAACGTTTATACAGAATTCCACGAGCTGTCCCGCCGCGAGATCAAACAGTACGAGCAGACCTTCAACAGGTGAGAGAGAACCCTTCCAGTTTCTTTTTCTCCGCCCTCGCGTCGTCCCACGATATGATTTTTCGACGCGCCCGGAGAATTTTTGACCCGCGTCCTCGGGCTTCCTATGATGGTGACGTAGGACCTATTTTTTCTCTACCACGGTTTCGAATAGAGAGTCTTTGTGTCGCGTAGAAACGTACAAATATCATGTATGTTTTATACATACATTTCCGTCGTACGATCAGATCGGACTGTTTGACCGCTTTCGACAGAATATTTGATAGAAAAAGTAAAAGTGAAGTGTTTACTGAGATCAACCGAAATACTTGGATTTAAGTGTTTGAAATGCGGAACAAAGGAAAAATTCGGTTTTCTAGACCGGTACCATGTGCTCGATTATTGAAGCGTGCTTGAAAAAATTCAAAAAAGCTGAATAATATTTTCGTTGTATTTTTAATCTAATAGAATCGAAAGTATGTGCGCTTGTATTCAGTTGTCTTTTTTTTATAAATTAAGCTGTAAATATATATGATTCTGTGTTAATATTCACTGTCTAGTAATAAATTACTAGATTGGCCGAGGATGTATCGTTATTGGAATTTTGTTAAAGATAGATGATCTGTTTAATGATTTGTTTTTTTTATTTACGGTCGGTACAAAGAATTGCGAGATAAAGGACGTGGAAAGCCGAGGGTGAGTCACATCTGTGACGTGCCATGATTTTTCTGCTTGTTTACGTTTACGCTCGAGTTTATTTAGATCGAGTTCCTGGACTCCCCAGTGATTTTAGTTGATGTATACTTTAATATTGTATTGCTGAAACTCTGATTATATTTCAACTATATGTTGGATTTGGGCCTCATTTCGGACCTACTCTAGACTGCAGTATTCATTTCGGGCTAGATCTAGGATTTAGGCTTCATTTCGGTCTTGAATTAAGGCCCAAGTTTAGCCTCAACCCTGACAAAGATTCGGTTTCAGTTTCGGGCCCAAACAAGAATTTGGGTCTGAGCGAAACTCTCGGCATAATGTCAGGCTTGGCCGGGAGTATGGTCCCAATATCAGACTCTATTATAATTTCTGTCCCAATTTCGAGTAGGTAGTCCCTTTCGACCCATTCAACAATCTCTTGACATTCCCAACCAGACACGACTTGTCCCAATCAGGTGAATACCATTTCGTAGATCGTCGAACAAGACCGTCAATGATGTCGAGGGCGAAGAATTTAGAAGAAAAATTCTTCCCAAGAAATGGTAGTCAGTCTTTTATTCGTAGGTACATGTATTCATTACCCCCGAAGCCGCGACACGAGAGCCTCTCGTCATGGTTCCATTTCCGCGGACTCGACCGAAAATAGCCTTCGCTAGGCCCCCCCTAGAGGTCTCTCGCGGTTGTTTTCGCTTGTTTCGTGGATGGCCAAGTAGCCTCGACCGTGATCGCGCGCGTGCACACCCTGTGCCTTCGCCTTGTCAAACCTGCTGCCCCCGGTTCACTCCGAAATACCTGCAACAAGAAGAAAAAAGAAATAAAGAAAGAGAGAAAGAGACATGCGGACAGACTCACCTCTCGAGGTCGTCTGCCCTGGTCCGCGCGACGCTTCTTACCATCTCGTCCCATCTACCGACCGCGCGTCTTCTGCTGGCCTGTTGTGTACGAAAGACACACTCGTCGTAATTCCGTAAAACAATACATACGGAAAACTGGTTTTTCCGCGTACCGCGAGTCGGTCTCCTTTTACGTTCCACCG